>NW_021850256.1:907769-922633 GCF_003651465.1 Formica exsecta
TATATATATATATATATAGTAGAAATTTGACATATTCACTTTAGACGATATATAATTCGCGATAAAATTTAGGACAGACTCTATTTATAATTTTATCGTCGTGTACAGAAAATATTTCTACGTGGAAGATATAAAATATATACACATATATGTACAAAATATATATCAGAATGCATGCATACATTAGAATATGGCACATAAAATTGTAAATAGATTTTTATTTTGAATTTTATCGAAATTGTAGATGGTCTAAAGCAAGATATTAAGAATTGAAGGCGGCGAACAATAATTTGGAACTAGTTCGCAAAAATTAATCATATTCAATTGTAAGTGAATAAAATAATAAATAAAGTTTTGATCATCTCCACGATCGTTACCGTTTGCAGTGAAATTCTTTTAGGATTCATCTCTTTCTTTGTATCAACTTGCAATATCGATTAGTGAATTACTGGTAATTTCTATGCGAACGATCGGACGGTTTGCTCGTAAATATCACGGCCGTCCACGGAGAGGGAGCACCAACGAGATACGAAGAGAACGGGTGGTGAGGGGTGGTAATAGAGAGCGTGGAGAGGCCGAGAGGAGAGAGAACGCGACGTCGTTTCGACCCTCTGCAGCGGGGCCTCGTGAATTATTTCGTCCGCTCCCTCCTCCCTTTACTCCCTTCCCTCTTCCCTCTTCGTTGGCAGTTCAGGTGTATTTGGGATTAATTAACGCGTACACGCACACGCGGGATCCGATTGGCGGGGGGGCGGTGGGCGCTGAAGGGAACGCTAATTGCAGATACGACTTTTTTAACGCGGATTTCCGTCCGGAATAATCGTCACTCTTCGCCTCGTTTTCGTTTGCGTACACGCGACGAAACCTTTTTCTTCTTTTCTTTCTGTTGCCTTCGTTAAGGATTCGCCGCTGAGCTTTTGAGAGATTAAGGGCTAGATCGACATCCTCTTTTAATGCTGAATGCGCAGAAGTGCCTTTTTCTTTTCGTAATATTAATAGTAGTCGCAAAATAGAAACTGCCAGTTTTGGTTGCCCCGATTCGAATCATTAAGAAATTTAGGAAACCGAAAGGTCGATAGTTACACGATTTATTCTAATTTCTTGAGAAACAAAATTTTCCAGATTTCTATTTTCGGTCTTTTTAGCAAATTTCTCATAGTTTAGATCCGTAGTATTTATCCGTGTTAGTATTATAATTATTTGCGTCATTTACTGATCATTTAAATTATGCATTGTTTAAATTATATGCGTTTGAATCTTTTCTTTTCGAAAATCTACGTTACTCGCAAATATCATGTAACACAAATAGTATACGATCGTCGTATGCGAGACGGAAATTCGCGGTGTAGGAGTCGTCGATATTATATGTCGGAGTGAGAAACAAGGGATAGAAAAAGAGAAAAGAGAGAGAGAGAGAGAGAGAGAGGGGGAAAAACGAGGAAAGAAGGAGAGATGTTGCTAGATGAAACAGGGTGCCATCATGGGTCTCGGTATCAGCACCCAGGCATTCGCTAGCATCCCTTGTACTTGCTTCCAACCCCTGCATCCTGGGGATCGCCGCCCTTTTTCCGTAATATTATCCGCCGTCGACCGGCGACTTTTTCCCTTTCATCATCAGAGCTAAACTGATAGAAACTCTCGTAGCAATATTTTCTCTTTGCACACAATACATTATATATTCGGTATTTAAAATATTTAATTATGAAACGATATTATACTATGCGTTGCGCATATTATTATTTTTTTTCCATTTTTATTATTCGCATTTGCGAATAGTTAATTATCAATGTCATGCATATTTGTGAATGTAAATTAAAGGCTGCAGTCACGTAAGAAGTTGCGAGGAGAGCGCAAGAGGGAAGGAGAATATACGCCGAGTTTCCTTCAAACACAGTCATTCTTCCAAGGTCTCTCACGTTCGTGAAACACGTATTGGCACTACCCCTTATATATTTCTAACCCTCGGCCATCGCAACGCCCCTCTCGTTCTCGTCCAAGGCTAGACTATTAAATATTTCAGGCAGCAATTCCGACTCCCAGATACAAATGTGCCGGTCGACAAGGACAGTGAAAATTAATAGATGTCGCATATAATACCGTGCGCTTAACCCCTTTGCGACAGTGCGCTTAGGAAGAAAGATATATGTATTTTGCACATTTTTAATTTAACATCTAAGAGAAGAGGATATTGCTGTAAGGAATAACATTATTAGAAGAAAGAAAAAAATTGGGAATATATTTCGTACTTTAAGCAGACTTTTATAAATATGCATATATACATATACATACACTGATATGCATATAATTGTCATTTTACCTAAATTTTGTTGTAAACCTAACTGTTACTCTCTCTCTCTCAGACTTATTCACGGTGCTCGGAATGCTTCGCGCGTATGTATACATAAATCATTCACAATAATTTTTCTTTCTGTCTGAGATATATAAGCTTGTAGAGAGCGAGAAAATTCCGTGAAGGATTTCACTCGGCGCCTCCTTTATCCGGCGGCGACAGCAAAGGCGCCGAAGAAAATAACATAGGTCGGCCAGCCAAGCAAGCGAGCGCACCATCGAGGGTTGTAGGGTGCTCCTTGTGCAGCGCGCGCGGTAGGGATAATAAGGAGCAGGTGGTGGCGCGTGCTCGTTCATATAGTCCGGCATCCGTGACACGTGGAATCGCTGGTGGAACTGAAAGAGATGGTACGCGTCGGAGGAGGGTGGGAGGGAGGGAGGGAGGGAGGGAGGAGGAGCGGGAAAAAGAGGGAACAGTGACCAAAGGATACGTCGTACGAAACGACGACGTACGCGTCGCGTAATGAATTTTTTTATCGCAACTCGGTAAAATTGAGTCTCGCGTAGGAAAAGAACGTAGCAGAGTGTGGCTTTCTGCGGCTTTTTCCTTTCACAAAATTTGCTATTTTTTCAAGCGAACAGACGGAGAGAAAAGCAGCTAATTACTTTCTTCATCGCCTTGTCATTTCGTTTACTTTAAGATAAAAATCGAATTATTGTCATAAAGGAATAAATTATATATTACCCCAATTATATACTTTCTGTACAGATTACTTTTTTTTAATGATGCAATGATACTTGTGCAATATAAAAACCATTTCATACCACATCTGCTAATGATATCTCTATTATCTTTTTTTAATAATCTTCCAGAAAAATTATTTTTTTAGAATAGTAATCAAAATGAAGTGCCACAGATAATAATTGCGCTTGCACAGTTGTAATATACGTAGACGCTTTTTTTTTTCTTTGATACCCGTACGTTTAAACGCTAATAATTGCTTTTCGCATATGTACGATTAGAGTCTGGTATATATATAAAACGGACGAATGCCGGGAACAGTCGGTTCCGCGGAAAGACTGGCGGTTGCCGCGTGTCCTGCGTGCTTCGCACGATATCTCGTGTCCGGACTAACGCATTAATAATGAAAGATGGGTGGTACAAGAGAGAAATACCGTATTTGCACGTGCGTAGATCGGCGCCCGCATAGAAGACGATGACCATCGCAACAACGCGCGTGAGACGTACGTCTTCCATCTTCAGCGTAGGGCGAGGAGGAGAAAGAGACAGGCGGCGACGGCGGTGAACTCCTCTCGAAACGGGTCGACCGAACGATCAACGAGGAAGGGCAGGGCAGGTGTCTTGCCGTCTGGCAGCTGCCTCCCACCTGGGATGGGTTGGGCAGGCCATCGAGCTGTTGTTGCTGTTTCTCACTCGCGCATTACGAGCATACGAGTACGAATGCACTCTGGACGCGTATGTATGTAGCGTCACGATGCATTTCGAGGGCAGGTACGTGAGCGAGCGAGCGAGCGAACGGGCGGGTGGTATAATTCGGGTGCACCACCTGGCTGACGCCGCTGGTCGATCCCCTCTTAATCCTCTCTCACGCACGAATTTCTTAGGTTTACGCCGGATGGTCGCGAAGAGAAAGACGAACACGAATCGAAAAATAATAAGGGGAAGAAGAAGCAGGAAGAGGAGGAGATGGGAAGCTGCCTCGTAAACACGGCCAAGTCCCGTCGAAATAATGCACGTGTACTTACTGCCGCGGATGATGATAATCGTAATTTTGTTGTCGGAGGCTCGTAATAAAGTTACGTATAATTTATTAGTTGTAGCGCATGTTGGTAAAACGAGTGACGGAGTATTTCATTAGCTGTATACGAGATATATGCGGTGACTTAATATCACGGTAATATATTGCTCGCGGTTTTTTTTTTTCATGCGTAAGCGACGCAATGCCGACTGGAATTATTAATAGAAAATGCGTAAATTAATGATTAAATACGATTCGTACTAATAACTGGTCTCATTAGTCGGTTAACTTCAAACGTTTTAATTGATTTCCCCCCTCTCTCTCTCTCTCTTCTATCTTTCTCTTTCTCTCTCTGTGTTTCTCTCGATTATGCGCTGACCACGTCGCGGCATTATCCCCTCTCTCTCTCTCTCTCTCTCTCTCTCTCTTCTTCTATCTTTCTCTTTCTCTCTCTGTGTTTCTCTCGATTATGCGCTGACCACGTCGCGGCATTAATTTCGGTCGATATCACGCGACGTGGAGTTCATCAGGAACGCGATGAATTCGAGGCCGACATCAATGTAATAGGCATTGCGAGACAGCCCTTCCGCTTTTCAATATATTCCGCCGTAGGGTCCCGATCGATTGACCAAAATTTTCTATTCCGTTAGATCTGTTGAATATGCGCGGACCGCAAAACCAATCGTTTCGAATCACTGTCGAAAAGCGTCCTCTCTCTTCTCTCCTTTTAGCTTCGATGCTTTCAGGATTTTCAATTTTGTCCTGAAAACTGGAAACTTTTTAATTCACAGTCCCTCGGGCGGCTTTACGAACGCCAAGTTTTGATCGATCTCGCGGGTGCATGATGATGCTTTGTCGCCGATGCGTGTGCATTTTCATTTTGATCGTTTCTTCTTTGAATCGTTCGTACAAAGTTCATTGATTTATACACGGCAGCGGCACGCGCGCGCACGCACGTCAGTACACAATAGTTGTGCATGCTAAATATGTACGGGTACATAACGCGTTGTGTCGCCTGCCTCCGTTTTCAAGGGGATGAAATCGATACGCGAATCCAGACGCGCGTATTGGCGGATCGACGAGCCACTGCCGAGCTTCGATGTACGGCTCTTCATTTTTTAATGTATGCTAATTTATGTTTTCCCGCTTCTTTTTATTTTTCGCTAGTAAAAATATTTGACGATTGTCGGGAACTTTGATCTCAAATTAATTTCCCCTCACCATTGGTATTTCTACGAAAGCATTCTTCCTTAAATCATGATCGATTACGCGTATATAACTAACTGATAAATAATATTTAAATCATTCTTTTTATAACATGACTACATCATATTTTTTATTCGATGCAATAGAATGCAGATAGGCATGTTTAAAGAAATCTGTACTTTGCCGTGAAATAAATCGAATATCTCGGGCACTTTTTACGCCCGCGCGTTATTACGTCGCAGTGCGCCGGTTTTCCAGAGTGCATCCTTCTATCGCTACTGCACTGTCGGCGCATTCACTTGCACCGGCATCGGACGAGATGAGTGTCCGGTGCTTTTGTTATCCTTTTGCAGCGCGAATATGATGCCGGATCTCCCAGGCATACGTCACGCACGCTCGTGCGCGCTCATCGAAACGCGGCACACAATTAAGCGTGCACTTAGACGGATGGAAATTCTTGCCGGCCGATGTTGCATTCCCCTCGTTTTTTTCCCGGCCTGCTCCCGTCCGGACTGCATCGTCCTATACTTTCTGCCGAGAAAAAGAAATAAAGAAACTCACGCGCGGGAGCGTCTCTTCTTCGTATGCGCTTTGATCGGATACTATCTATCTAGCTACCTATGTGAAAGCACAAGTTCAAGTATTATATTTATATAATTTTTTATGACATCTTAGACAAAAAATATTTTTGCTAATATTAATATTTTTTTATAGCAACTCTTTCTATATTATTTGAAATAATAAAATTAATGAAAAGAAAAAATCGTAAAGATGTTTTTGTTGATGATATCGTTATAAATATAAATTACACATTATAATATGAGGATGGAAGTAAAATCGCTACATTAACACATTTGATTTTTACGACTGTAATCATGGATATGCCATATTTAGTAATATAATTGTTATCTCTGAATAAGGAAATTATGATGAAACATCTCTACTCGGGGAATCATTATGTTTATTATCATTGAGCGAAGTCCCCACTATTATCTATAATTTTGCAATCATTCTCTTTATATATAAAGCGCACGCTCAAGTTATTTAATGATATTCTACTACAAGGTTTGACAAACGCTTAGCATTCCTCAAGATGAAGATCTACATGTTCGCCCTTTTGGTCGTAACTACTATCGCCATCGCATTCCCTCATAAGGGTATGATCAGAAGCTAAATATATTTAACGTAATTTTATAATTTATTTTCAACGAAAATATATCGGTAAATATGCATAAAACGTTACACCTCACCGATTTAATGAGTAATTTCCCGCAAGAATCAAGTGGGGGTCGGAGTTGGTTTAGGAGATATAACAAATTAAAGTTTCACAGTTTTAATGCTTTTTCTCGGGTATTATAAAGTAATATTAGGAAAAGTAAAGTTTGTGTACGTTGTATTTGTTGTAGGATAGACATGGAAAAAGTATTTGTTTACATTTACGGGATAGGTACATGATCATAGATATTTTGTCAATAATCGGTTTCACCTATTTCTCGCAGTTCGTTAACAGCTTTCAATATGCGACTACATGCATTTTTGAGTCATATCTTCAATTTTACTTTTAAAACTGAAAATGGGTTTGGGTTAGGTTACCCACTTCCGGAAGTGGAGCCCCCCCCCCCATAGGAGGGGCGGAACCCACTGCATCCACGCATACACTTTCCCCATCCACACAACAATACCTAACCCAAATCTATTTGTTCTTATAATACGTAAAGAATAGCATTAAAACTGTGAGATTTTAATTTGTTATATCTCCTAAACCAACTCCGACCCCCACTTGATTCTTGCGGGGAATTACTCAGAACACTCCCTCCTACAACATATCTAAGTGGCGATTAAATCGGTGAGGTGCAACCTTTTATGCATATTTACCTCATTTTTATATATTAAAAATAATTCTTAAAATATATTTAAATGTTATCTGTATAAAAAAAAAGTATTATTGTTACTACTTACATGCGAAATCTTTAAAGTAACTTTTTAAATCTTTTACTTTGTATTGTCGTAATTATTTTAATCTTTTAAATAATAATAACTATCTTTATATTTTGATTTTTTGTTTTCATATAATAACATCATTTATCTGTTATGTATTCTAGATAAGAATACATCGGTATCTTTGGGCTTGCTGCCGCAGAAAAAAAGATGAATCTTTGAAATTGCAAGTGACATCTGTCAAAGAACACTATCGTACACGTAGATTCATTTGTGATGTTTCAAATAATGCGAATGCAGATAGAGCTTGCGCTGCTCATGGCAGTTTCAGAGAAAAAATCGAAGGGAAATGCAACAGTGATCGTGTTTGCATGTGCCGCATGTAAGTCATGATTTCCGCAAATAATTAAAACCTTATTATATTTTCGATTATTTTAATGACAAAATAATCATAATTTGATTAATATTAAGGCATTGTATGCAGGCTCAAAGTAACAAAAAACGATAATACTTTTCTCATGCATGCAATGCGTTAAATTCTTGTTGAATACTACATAAATAAGAAAAAGAAAACTGGCATGTCATATATTTATTAATAATTTAGTAAAAGAGAGAAATGTGTATGTGTGTATATGTTAAATTATTTTAATCCTATTATATAAATTGTTTGAATAATATTTTCTTCATTATTTTCAGTGGGTCGGTGTTTGGCTAAATTCGGCTATAAAAATCATTCTTTTAAAAATGTCAGAATGGGATTTTTATATACCAGAAAAATATTCATCTAAAATAAATATACTTTAAATATCTAAACCAATATATTACATATATATCTTTCTTTTACTAGATAATATTTTAGAAGCATATGATTATTATAATTTACGGTCTATAACTTAAAAATTATTTTGATCAAATACATATATAGTTGTAAACTATTGCATAATATATATATCATATATTTTGATGTGCTGAATTTAATAATACTATATTTGTTGTATAAATTTTATTACTTACAATCTTTGTTAGTTGAGCGATTTAGATTTTATAAGAATTTTTATATATACATATAATAAAATTTATTCACATACCATCTAATTAAGTTCTGAGAAAACTATTGCTCTAAATATAATCTAATATTTAAAAATTGTGTATATTAATTTACATTTATACTATTTATGTGTGATTATATTAATTTAAGTTCTTTAAAATTAGAATGTAACGAATTTATACAATCTCCTATTTTTCTTCCACTTTTTTTAAATTTAATATTGACAGCCGGGAAAAAGATAGATAGGATTAAGTACAATTTGCCTAAACAATGTACTCTTTGCTATCTAATGTACTCTCATGGTAATGCCGAGGAGGAAAATATACAAGGGCAAACGTTCTCGTTATACGCTCCGAGAAGGAGACGCGCCGTAGCTGATACGCAATGTTGCTCGTGCGTAATTTCTTCGCACCGTGGGCTGTACGCCGTGCCAGGGGCTCTTGTGTAGATGCGTGTAATGAAATTAAATATTCATGACACGCGTGCCCATCGTAGGTGTATCTAAACGCACCACTGCGTGGGCCGTATCCAAAAGAGTATCGAGATAGTGCTTATCTATTATTTATTTGTACGCCATCGAAATTTCGCTCCGCGAAAATTTAATCGGAGGATATCTCTCTTTATAATCTCGTAATTTCCAACATTAACTGTTTTGTCGGATCGGATGAAAATTCTCTCGAAGCAAAGCTCATTTGTGCTTCAGCTACGTTTTATCATCGATGTTACGAATGCAATTATTTATCATCTAATTCCAGTACTTAATAACTTTACCGCCGCGAGCACGTACTCTCGATTTACGAGTATACGTGATGGTCGAAGGACAGCTCGCGCGCCACACGTGTGGGTAAAAACGTACACCCCGGCAGAAATGCGCAGCCATGGATCCATTTTCCGTCATCTCCTTGGATTGCGTTCTGCGAATTGCGGCGCCGCGCTTCTCTCAATTCTGTCGCGCGCGCGCGCGCGAGAGAGAGAGAGAGAGAGAGAGAGAACGGATGATAATGCTATAACGTCTATAACGGCAATAATGATAATATAATAATTATTATCGCTTGTGTAGTCAGCTTGTGCGTAGTGAGCAAGGTGCCGGGAAGCTCAGGCCTTGACGTTCAGAAAGTCACACCGGCCGGCGCGCGATCGGGTGTGGTCGCAATAATTATTTCACCGCGAGCGAGCAAATCATAGTGCGTGCATCGACTTACTTGACGTTTAAAGTGTAATAGATGACTTAAGTGCTACCTTTTAGAGGTACCTAATGAATCCTGAATTAATTAAAGAGTTAAATCTCTCCTTTACTTTACAGTATATATGTATAAAGAAGTAAAATTTTTTTACATGAAGTTAAAATCAGGTTTACGCTAATTGCTATCTACTGGCTTGGAGAGAGAATAGAGACAGGTAGAATAAATGAGGAAGGAGGAGAGACGAAGGGAGAATGCCTGGAAGATTGGATCGTTCGCTGCCGGTAGCAACGACCCTGGATGCATCGACTCCTGGGGTTGTTCGGTGGTAAGGGTAGCGGGTAGACGAATAGAATGAGATGACAAGGGAAACGAAGGGAGATAGGTATAATCGATGAGAAGGAGTGTTGAGAAGCAAGGCGTGAGAGAAAGAGAGAGTGAGAGAGAGAGGGAGAGAGAGAGGGCGTCTATAACGGCAATAATGATAATATAATAATTATTATCGCTTGTGTAGTCAGCTTGTGCGTAGTGAGCAAGGTGCCGGGAAGCTCAGGCCTTGACGTTCAGAAAGTCACACCGGCCGGCGCGCGATCGGGTGTGGTCGCAATAATTATTTCACCGCGAGCGAGCAAATCATAGTGCGTGCATCGACTTACTTGACGTTTAAAGTGTAATAGATGACTTAAGTGCTACCTTTTAGAGGTACCTAATGAATCCTGAATTAATTAAAGAGTTAAATCTCTCCTTTACTTTACAGTATATATGTATAAAGAAGTAAAATTTTTTTACATGAAGTTAAAATCAGGTTTACGCTAATTGCTATCTACTGGCTTGACGATACGTTAGTGAATCCGAGTGTAGTCGGTCGGTTCATCGTTCCGTCCCTGCGAGCGAAATAACTTCATATTTTGCGAGATGGATTCTTTTCACTTCGGATGGAATCACTGTACAAAGGGTACGGGACGAAAACAGTACCCGCAGCAGCGAAATTGTGGGCTTCTTGTTGTTTGGCGCTTGCGATATATGGACTCGCCGCTGTTACGGGAATTCCGATCGGCCCCCCGGCTACAGAATCTTGCGGATAACGCGAGTTCGAGAATCTCTCGAGAAGTCGGTCCCGTCGGTCTCAAAACTTCACTTTCGTGCGTGATATTCGCATATAGATAGATTATACGCGGCTTGTGAAGAGAAGAGTTATGAAGAACAACAAGCAATTTTTAATGTTATTATTTTACAAACAAAATGAAAATCGATTTTTTTTATCACTGAAAAGAATACAGATTTTATTTACGATCTTTATTACTAATCTTAATTAAGAATTTATTTTAAAATATGCACTTTGTCTATGAATTTATTAAAAATATGCACTTTGTCTATGAATTGAAAAGGGCGGAGAATTATTTGAAATGAGAATTTTTATAATTCGTCAAAACGCGTCCGGATGCAAGATGAGGATATGCGTCGATTTTGACGCGAAAATCGGCAGCCTCGAATCGGCGTGGCTCGCGAAAAAGTAAGGCGCCGCCGCCGCTCGTCCTTGAAAAGTCGACGCGGGCACGCGGTTGCAAGGTGGGCAGAAGTCCACCGGGCGGCGCAGGTCGTGTTTCTTTTGGCGTGGCGATGCAGGAGAACGATACGCGCGTGCACGTAAACACGTACGCGCACAAATACTCGTGTTTACGAGAGAGAAAAAAATATACATTCATCCATACCGGCATATCCGATGACTTCACCTGTATACTACATACGTTAACTGCGCATCGATGCTGATGCGTGTATACATTGAGCGTGCAGGCAGAACCGTAGATCGAGCATATGAGCAAGAGAAAGAGAGGGGGGGATAGAAAGATATGTGCATGCATATATATATATATATTCTGTGTTCAGAATCTGTCCCTTTTCCGCCACCCCGTCGCTATTCCTGTTTTCCTTTCTCTCTCTCTCTCTCTCTCTTTCTTCTTCTTCCTCCCCCACTGCACTTCCCTTTCAGCCGAACTCCCCTCTTCCGCGTCGATCTCTCTCCGTCTCGCTCACCCTGTCGGCTCTTCACGCTATTGATCCCGCAGCATCCACCGCGAAATAACGACGTACGCCCCTGTTTCTCTTGTTTCTCCTCTTCTCTTTCTATCTTTTCTTCTTTCTCTTTTTTTCAAATGTGTTTCTCTCTCTCCCTTCCTCTTCCCTTCTCCATCGGCCTACTTGTTTCCCTCTCTCTTTTTCATTCCTTCTCTCGCTATTTCCATCTTCTTTTCTCGTTGAACGTTCCGATATATCTTGTGAACGTGGAGGAAAACGCAACGGGGTATCGTACCTGCGAACGGATCCCGTCACGATTCTCCTCCAAGAACGAGGAATTTTTCTGCGCACATATTTTTCCGCGTAGTGCTTGGAAAATATTTAGACGAACGTTTGCTACTGAACCAATCATCTTCGGGATTTGTCGAAGCCGGGAAAATAAAATTTTGCTCGTGTTTACAATTAAAGTTCCGCTCGATCGAAAATTTCGTTAATTAGCTGACTTTGCTAATCTGATTAAAATGTTTCAAGAATTGTTTCTGTTCTATGAAAAGAAATATTGAAAAACCTATTTGTCTTACATAAGTTGACATTTTATGCGAATTTCTTATGACAAAAGTCATACTTTATAATTCATGTAGGAATTTGTGACGACAGATTTACTAGAACTGAAATACAAGTCTGAGATATCTAAATCATAAAGAAAATTGCTCGACGCATCTAGACGATCAAAATGTCTGAATTCTGACAAATCGGAATATTAAAATGAACAGTTGATGAATAAATCCCGTTAGGTACTTAGATATCTCACAATATTATCAACTTCGACTTAGAGAAAGATTGTCTTGAAAAAATATTTTAACATTTTCAAGAATATCTCGTAATATAGAAGAATCTCTTTAATATGTCGTGAAGATGAAATCTCATGGCGCTACATGTTAATCCCATTACCTATCGTAAATCTAATGTAAATGCTTGACTTCTAATTGGCGGCCCAGAATCCGGAAATGTCGCATTGGATCTACGGCCGACGAGATGAGGTCTTCTTCTTCGCAGCTTATTATCTTTTCATCGGGAGCCGGCGTTGAGGGAAGTCGGCGATATTTCTAACCGATTTCTCTCGCGTCGACGGCGATAATCGGCGGTAATTCCTTTCCGGCAATACCGCGTCTATTTCTCTCTTTCTCTCTTTCCTTTTTCTCTTTCTTTTATCGCGGTCCCACAAAGACGGATGGCGTAATTTCTCGAGCGAGGCGGTTCCCGCCGGAGCAAGACAAATGTGATAGGTGACGTTTCGTTTTCCGACGAATGAAATGCCAGCCGAGAGAAAAAAAATTATTTTCCGGAACGAATATTCGACGTAGATACACTCGCGAGGATTTTCGAGGGCCAGGTGGTGGTGAATTGGGAGAAAAGGAAGGAGGAAGGGTGGGAAAGAGCAGCAGCAGGGTAAGAAGGGGCAGAGAATTGGCTGGTCGTGTGGAATTATTCCCGCACTGGGTGGCTATCCTGGTTTCGCCCGTTAACAAATTAGCATAACAGGGAATCGGCTCGACTCGACTTGATTCCACGAGTCAACCCCATCGAAACTCCGCCTTTCTCTCCCCCCCGCTAAGAGCGTCTCGAGTGCCCGCGGAGAAGAGACATCGATGGGAGCAGGCTTCTGATTTAATGTTGTGTAGTTGTCGACGAAGACTCGATTCTGCAAGATATTAGCTTACAATTTAGTATCTTAACTCTTAAGTTTAAATCTTAAAAAGTGTATCAAATTGCATCCCGTTAATTATTACGGTTTAGTCAAAAAATTGATTGATATGTGAGATAATTGAATTTATGTAAATTATGTTTTAATTATTATTCAGTGTTAATGTTGCAGATTTCATTTAATTAAGTGTGAAAGTACAAGAGAGATTTTATATAAAAAAAGTATCTTTTATAATTCTATAAAAGATTATTCAGATATTATCGTCGTTTTTATCAAGTGGCTTTCGCAATTCATTGTATAGTTTATTGCTCCCATTATTCTTCTCCGATCGTGTTTCGCGATGAATGTTTCAGAGTATTCATTTCTTCAATATAATAATTTAATTGTCTTAAGCGAGGCTCCATTAAGCTATATTTCTTATTCAACGAACGCGAGTCTGGCTCCATTTGTACGGCGAAAAACGTTGGTTTGCGTTGCTTTATTCCTTTCTTTTTGCGCTCATAAATGCGCGTATATATACGGAACCCACTTCTTTTTAAATTATAACACGACGTCACGCAGTTTTACTTTCGGGTAAGTTTTTTGTCCGATCGACAAAAACCGACCCTTCTTCAGGGTCGCCGCGGGATTTGTTCTCCTGGAGTAACGACCTGAGGGGTTGAACAACCCCGAGGTGCGGCGCGACAGCGTTACGTGCATTTCCGCGATATCCAAATTTCTCGATCATGTTGATCGGTGAATAGAAATATGCTTGATTCATGTCGTTCTCTTAGTTTATAATAATAAGTAGAAATATAAATGATGGCATCTATTAAAATTTGTGAAACTGGATTTAATATAGAATTGAAATTAGAAACGGAAAAGAGAGAAAAATAAATCGCGTATATGTGTTTCGTAGAAATAGTATTAACATTAATATAATATTAATATATATAATTAATAGCAATGAGGGGCATATATCTCCCCAAATATAGTGCTAATAAATGCACTATAATAATAGTAAAAATAATATAAGAATAATATTAGAATAACTTTGGCTAAAAGTTCTTCCTCTTCTTGAGTATCCATGATTGCGTTACAAGTGTAAAATACATTATCATAACTCAGACGAGTGATCGGGCATAAATGCGCTCTTCGCACCGGGCGCGAGTCGCGCAAACGTCCAATCTGTCGTCCAATCCCATCAGCGGCAGAAATTCCGTTGCCGGGATCCCGGCTGCTCGCACAAGACACTCCGCGATGCGTAAACGGTGGTCCAGGTGATTTGTGAGAGGTGGATAATGGGTATCCCGGGCCGTGGTGGTGCTGCCGCTGCCGCCGCTGCTGCTGCTGCTGCTGCACCCTCATCGGCAGTGCCGGGGTGGTGATGGCGCCGGCGGAGGGAAGACAGACAGAGAAAACGACGTAGCGGTGAGACGAGGATGACGCGGGAAAGGGCGGTGAACGCTCGTCGGCGGGGCTGGCGGACGTCGAGGGTGGATCATCGCAGGGCTGGCTGCAGGGACCGGCGGCGGCGGCGGTGGTGTTGGCGGCGGGTTTCTACGATATAACCAGGAGTGTACTCACCTCGGTGCACCAGTGGGGTGGTTTCCTCTCGGCCCGCGCGCGCTCGGGTCAGTGCCCTCCCGTAACATTGAACCGCCCCGCGATGCAGTCAGGGCCGAGCGATGGGCGCATGCGTCGCCGAACAACTAACTCTTCTCCCTGTCCGCCCCCCCCCC
>NW_021850256.1:922836-947012 GCF_003651465.1 Formica exsecta
CCCCCGCCCCCTTCCGCCCACCCTCTCTCCCGGCGCGCACCGCGACCCGGCCAGCGGCTAACCCTCCTCTCGGTTCTCCCTATCGTCTCCTACCCTCGTCGGTGCCGGCGTGGCGTACGCCCCTGCTGGCGCGTCTCGATGCTTTAATTTTTTCCATCCCCCAACCACCCCCCGCTCGCCATCGGTTTCCCCATTAGCCCTCGTCGGCCGCCAAAACATCGTCTACGTTCTTCCGCCCCCTTTTCCTACATAGGCAGAATTATTCTTAAAATTGAATCGCGTGGAAACTGCAGTGTACGGATTCGTTATTCTGCAGTCGCATTCAAATCAGCGAGATGCAAAGGACGTTGCGCCCGGACGTTGCACCTTGCTCCGCGGAGGATGGTGCACCTATTCGCGCGTGAGGAGGGGGTTGCAACGAGAGATGATTTTCTCTCTCTCTCTCTCCAGCAGTCGCAAAGATAAATAAAACATTTTCATTGACATCTGAATTAATAAAAATAATTGGTGAATATGTATATTAAGTATTTATTTTTTATGTGAAAATATTCGAATATAATTATTTTTTTCGCCTGAGAAATATTAAAATAAATTACGTTCACTACATTACAATAGAGCGACATAAGACTCTAAAGTCCTGCGAGTAACTAACAAAATAAGTTTATGTAACGCCTTAGCATTAAAACTGTGTATAGAAGATTCTGAGATTATCACCCTTACTTTTAGTCGGTCGGAATTAAACTTATGGCTATAGTGGAGAGTTATGTCGGATATTCTATTAATTAAATGAGAGTCTGAGTTTTCTGACGAACGCGGCGAGAGGGGGGGGGGGATGAAGGGGGTGAGTTTAAGACTTCGGTAAAAGCTGCTGGTCGACGTTCCTGCGGGAAATTCACTCGCGTCGCCAGCCGGAGTCGAGTTTGAGGGACTTTCGAAGTACAACGAACCCGGCCCGATCACTCCGGGCGCCGATGACGTATATCGCGAAGTAGAAAAAGAGACGACCGATTTCGACGAGCGTTATCGAATCTAGCAAACTAAACTGGTAGTAGACACGCTAACGTAGAACGTAAATTTCGATTGCTCGACGCGGTGTGATTTAGTCGAATTTGAATACGTAATGATACACGGACCGTTGTTTCGAATTAGGGAGTATACCGTTTGTCACGAAAGAATAAAGTTCAGGCCGAACGATTAGAGGTCGAATACGAGATTATTCGTCCGTTTCTCATTTGCGTTTTTATTTTTATTTTTTTTTTATGAGCGCGGCCGATGCAAAACCGGCCGCTTAAAAGCGGCACGGCAAATTGCACGCTAATTGGCTAATGCACACACGGCAGCGGGTTGTGGCGCAGCGTGGACCGCAAAAATTAAATGAGATTGTTGTCGCGGGGAAAGTTTAATTGGAACCTGTATCATCCCTGCCCGAGTCATTTTGCGCCACGGCATATCGAAATCATCTCGAAATAAACGCGGAGCGTCTGCGGGCCGCGCGTTAGTAACACTTGGGATTGCGGTTTGGCTCGAAAAGTTCGAAACTTCATTAGAATCAAGCGTTGTTCTCACCAGTGAGAATCACTACATCACCGCGAGAGGGAGAAAGGAAGGAGAAAAAGGGAGAAGAGAGAGAGAGAGAGAGAGACTCCCGTATGCAACTCCCCGACGACGGTGCACCGAACTCTCCCTTGATTGTTCCGCGAAGCGTTGACGTATCTTGAAGTGGAAAAAGGGGACGCATCGCACGGGGGAATATACGAGGGGCGTGAAATGGCCTCATTTCGCAACCGGAGCCACCGATATAGTATACTACTTCTTGCTCGCGGATGTTAGATACGAGCGTTTCTACCATATTTATCAACGGCAACTTTTACGGCGGCTGTCGCGACGCTTTCTATCATCGAGGAGAGTCTCCGGAGCCGTAGGTTTGCGATCAATTAACTGCGCCGTCCTTCTCGTTCTGCTGAAATACATCTCGCAATAATTGCATGCTACGTCTTTTCAAAAAATGTATAATTAATATACATACATACATACTTAAATTAGAAAGTGGGATTTATCAATATAGTAATCAATTATAATTTGTATACAATGATAATAAAATATCTTTTTAGCTTTTTAGTTTTTTTTTTTTTTGAAGATAAGTAGTTGTTAATCGTTTAAGAAATTGGCGAGATAGAATCATACGGATTATATATGAATTTTTTAAGACTTACTCGAATCGATACGTAAAACGAGGTGAGTCTTTCATAAAAATGACTCTCGCGACGGATGCTCTAGAGGTGTGTAGGGCACTATTGCAGAGAAAGCGAAGGCTAGAAATAGTACGCTATAAAGCATTCATGCGCGTTCGAGTCCTGGAATAGACAGCGTGTGCCATCATCGGTCATTCGAATTCTGCATTATAATGCGATTTTACACGCTGTGCCGTGCCGTTATAGAACACGTTACAGTTTTATTTTTCGCTGTGGATTTAATTTCAGTTTGTAAGTGTGCGATCTCTTTTTAATATTATGTCAGGTCATATGTTTTGTCTCACGAAGAATTGAAAAATTTTTCAGTTATGTGGGTAGAAATCGCAGCTCGCATACGAAAAAAATTGCATTTTCTTCAATCTCTCTCGGATTCGGATCTCCCGTAAACAAATCGGATTTTGGCTTTCGAGCTTTTCCGATGATGGTCGGGAATGTGAATAAATGCTTTTACTTTGAGCATTGGTAAACGCGCATCTCACGCGCGCGTCCGTCCGTTTACGAAAAAAAGTCGCTCTCGCCAAATCGTCCGTTTGCAATTGCGACCGTGATAACGCGCGGAAAAATGGTTATCTCGCAACTCTGGGGGCGCGCCGACACGTGCCGCGTAGATCTCCGTTTTTTCTCATTTTCCCGGCCGCACATTCTACGCGACGTGCATTTACGTATCTCGTACTGTAAGTGCAAAATGCATCCCCGCGCTCTCTCTTCTTCTCTTCTGTCCCTCGCGTCATTTATTTACGATTCCGCATGGGAGTCACCCGGCTTTTTCCTAAGGTTACGGCGCGGTTTCGCGAAAAATCCGCGAGTGCGACGACGAGAGGGTGGCTGCTTCTCGAACGCGCGCGGGGGTAGTTGCGGCGACGGCGACAACGGTGACGGGGCGGGGGCGAGGATGGCAGCGCGCGCGCGATCGTGGGTGGGACGTCAAGGGGGTTGCCAACATCGTGCAACGAATGGAGATCGATTCCGAGTCTGGGTCAGGCAAGGGCGTTCACCCTCCGGTGCAGCCCGGGAGACACCCAGGATCGTAGCTAGGCTATCACAGGCAGGCGGGGTGTACTGGCCGGGTGTTGGATCGAGGGGTAGAGGAGAGGGAGGACGGAGGGAGAGGGCTCGGGACACTCCCTTCTGTTGGGTGCAATGTACGCTCGCTCTCCTCCGTGTCCAAAATCGCTGCTCCGGACTGCCGCAAGCTCCTGCAACCCTCCCGCGACCAGCCGAGATGAGGTACCCGCCGCGATCCCCGTTCACTCTCTTCCGCGTGTGATTTCACGGAAACGCTCCTCCTCCGAAAAGAGGACCCGATCGACGCTTCCGTGCTCGGACGATCGTACATCTTCCGCTTATCTATGAGATTACCCTCCGCTGAAATTACCTTCTTGCGACTGTGGTCTCGCGCAGAGTGAATTGTCGAGGAATTTAAACTTTATTCTCTTGATTCGCCGATATATGAAGACTAGCGTAGACTATAATGATGTGCTATAATTGCATCTGTATAATGACTCCCGATAGCATCTTTACAATAATCAAATTGCACAAGTTGCTGAATGTAATATCGTTAAGTGATATTACTTTACTTAACTTGTATCTGGTCTATTAATGTATAGCTTATTGCTGTATTTTTTTATATATATTATGGATGCTATAATCTGATTTAATTTTTACTATTATCTAACAATTTAGGATGACAGCATTTCGCGACGTTGTTTAATTTGTATCTTACGTTTGACTCGATATTCCTACTTGCGGCGTATTACATGAGCAATTTATCCGATTATATCTGAAGGATCTGTCTGAAGGATCTTCCAAGTTGGCGGAGTGGGTAAACGTATCCTTCGTATCTTCCGCTTTAACCTGGCCACCAGGAGCGAGTCCCAGGACGAGGTGAACGATCGCCACAGGGTGGTGGTACGTGACCTTTTGCACGAAGGATAACGGCAGGGACGAGGTGGGAAGGGGGCGGTTTGCGCTATGGTAACGCGGGGGTGAATGCACGTACTCCAGGGGGCTTATCCTGCAACTTTTCGACGCATGCGTTTCGTATTCCGGAAATGTTCGCAATGCGTGACGTCATTGGTGTCGCGTCGGATTTGCGTACTCTCTTCGGTTGTCTGTGATACCGATGAGAAAATCGTATTTCATAAATAACATCGCAATGCAATTATCAGTATACATGAAAATAGTAATATTTGGACTGCGTTAACTGTTGCGATCGTTGAGCCGTATCAATCTTGCACAAGCGGGTTATTAATCCGTAATAAATTATAAACTGAAATCATTGAGGTCAACCGTTGCGGCTTTAGTAACATAATGAATGCTGTTGCACTGATGATTGAGACCTCGTGGATATATGTAGTTATATTCATACATATACATATAGATATACATATAAATATACATATGTTACAAATGAAAATTATTGTTTTTTTCTGGATTACTCTCCTTTTTGTGTTTCTTTTGCCGATGTTAAAGAAATATATAATAATTTCAAAAAAACAAATATATATATATATATAATTCATTAAATAGATCTATTTGTAACTTTTGTATTGATAATTTTCATTTTTAAATGCAAATCTATACGACATATTATTTTTCGTCATCATTAATACATTCTTGAATATTGTTTTTGGTACGTAAACTCTTACATTATAAAATACGTGAGAAGCAAAGATAAGTCAACTCGGCGAAGGGTGATTTTCCCGGTACCTATTCGTATTCAACACAGATGGCTTCAAGAACGCAGAATGCACACAATATTTTTCTCGTATAGTTGATTTTAACAAATACACTCGACAAAAAAAAATTGTATCGAGAAGAATGAACTTTCAGCGATTTTTTCTCGGCAAAAGCGCGATTATATTTTTTGAGAAGTTTTTTTTGGTGAAAATTTTTTTTGGCTAGAACAGTTGGTAACGCACTCGGTTTCAGAATCAATATATCCGCGGCGATAAATCCAGTATAAAAATTTAATCTAGAATTTTTATCACGACTTATAATTATCTTATCGTGATTATTAATAAATACGAGATAATAGCTGCAATCAGCGGAATATTTATTTATTTGCGATAAATAAATAAAACGAATAAAATTTGATATAAATATAAAAACTTATTCAAGTGGAAGATTGAATATAGTGTGCAAAATAATAAAAAATATATAACAAAATTAAAAATTCTTTAAATTTATGTCAAATTGTTAAATATCAGCAACCGTGGATAAGTTTCCATGTCTAGTAAACGGACCGAGTTCGAGTATTGGAGGACGCTGACTTGACGATTGTAGGTGACTAAGACGGTAGGTGACTAAGACGGTAGGTGACTACAGGGGGTTACACGAGAGCTATCATGAATCGATTTACTGGTTCTGGACTCTGGATTGAAACCAGTTGTCCGCAGTGCTCCGATAAACGAAATATTATACCATTCAGTTGCAGAGTGTTTGCGGGTTTGATACTTTCGATC
Organism: Formica exsecta; assembly: GCF_003651465.1. Taxonomy (NCBI): domain Eukaryota; kingdom Metazoa; phylum Arthropoda; class Insecta; order Hymenoptera; family Formicidae; genus Formica; species Formica exsecta. Next base: position 928,553 of record NW_021850256.1, read on the forward strand.
TGTTGGAAAAGACACGAATTATGACTGTTTGGCTTGGAACAACGCTTGTCGCGTTTGTCTTAATAATTGTCCTCTTGATGATCAAACAATTCTTCTGGAATCCTCGGCTAAAGAGCGTCAAAAACAAGCATGTTGTGGTAAGTGTGTCGTCCAACCTAGAAAAGGAACGCTTATTCATACAAAATTTATGCAAAGACAAATAAAAACGAGCTAATAAGAGCCGAGCGTTAGACAAATAACGTGGAAATAATAAAAATAATAAAACTTGGTTATTAAATAAGTTTATTAAGACGTTTCGGGCTTATTTCGGGCCATTTTCAGTATCTATATAGACACAGGAAAAATCATACAATAACAAAGATACATATATGTATAAGAAACTTCAATGCTCGGCTCTTATCAGATCCTTTTTTATTCGTCTTATATTGCAACATTTAGAGCCTTATCTCAATTTCGTCTGTTGACATTATGTGAAGAGTTATGCGAGAAGAAAAAGTCAGATTGTATATTAAATTGTTCTAGAGCTAATTCTTGAAATATAAATTTTTTTTATAGGTGACTGGTGGCTCCAGCGGCATCGGAAAGTGCGTAGCAATTATCGCTGCAAGACATGGGGCGAATGTCACGATAATTGCGAGAGATGTTCAGAAATTAGAGGCAGCCAAAAACGAAATATTACACGCTTGTGAGAACAAAGACGTACAGAGGGTGGAATATTTATCTTTGGATATCGGAGCAAATTATGAAAACGTTGAGAAAGCATTGACCGATCTCGAGAAAACCATGGGACCAATTTACATGCTCGTTAATTGTGCCGGTACCGCAATCTGCGGTAAAATAGAGGACACCACCGTGGATAATCTAGACAAAATGATACATATAAATTTGCTCGGTACATATTACTGCATAAAGGCCGTCGTCCAGAGGATGAAAGCTTCCAGAGAAGGAGCGATTGTGCTTACGTCGTCTCAAGCCTCTTTCCTGGGTATTTGCGTATAGATATCCCATTGATATTTATTATTACTTAAATAAGCGTAAATAAAGAAGAAATTGTATGTGTTTATTGCGCAGGTATTTTCGGCTACTCAGCTTACTGCAGCACGAAATTCGCGCTTCGCGGTCTGGCGGAGAGCATCGCGATGGAACTGCGGCCATACAATATTTCTGTGACTCTGGCCTTACCGCCTGACACAGACACGCCTGGTTTCGCCGTTGAAGAGCTGTCAAAACCACTGGAAACGCGACTCATATCACAAACGTCGGGATTAGTTAGGCCCGAAGTAGTCGCCGATAAGCTTTTCAGGGACGCGCTGGTTAGTATGCAAAAAGCAGCGAATTTCTGCGCTTGATTCCCTTTATTGTTAAATGGTAACGTATTGCAGGCAGGTAATTTCTTCTCGACCGTCGGTATAGAAGGTTTCATTCTGGCATCCTTGTGCTCGGGAATGTCACCGTTCAAATCGATCGGCGAGCTGTTGCTGCAAGCGTTTCTGATGGGATTGCTGCGGATCGTAGGCGTATTCTACCTCATCTCCTTCGACAAGATCATCCGGGATTGCTTGAGAACGCGTGATAAAAACAAAAAATCCGAGTGATTTCTCTCGTACTCTGCAATTGCCAACCAGAGATTAAGGTGTGATCTTATCTTTTTATTCCAAACCAAGGCATTTAATATAATTTCAAATCTTTACATACGATATGATCTTTTTTATGTGATATCATCAACATTCGCACAATTTACTTAGATTTATATATGTGACGTCTATTTTATTTGCTCCTCAATGAAATCTTTCTCTTTTCCCAATAACTCGTGAAAGATTATTGTAAGAATATACATATAATGTAATATCGAAAAATCCTATGTGTCTCGAGGAAGAAATAAAACACGTTCTTAACGGTTTGGCTTACTTTTATTAGATATCCCGTAAGTTCATAGTATAATGTTTTTTTTTTTCTTTTATTAAGCTTTATGGTTCTTACACACATAGAACGGGACCGTTCTTCGTCCCGCTTCGCCACGATTTAGTTTAAAAACGGAAACGCTGAAACATTCGTATGTAAAGAGTACTCCCATGAGACGTGGACGGTGCTCCGTTCGACGTCGATCGCGTCTGCACGCCATTGGTAAAAGATCAAAGTTGCGCTCGAGTTAGTCTCTTTCTCTCTCTCTCTCTCTCTCTCTCTCTCTCTCTCTTTCTAACGCATAATAAATCTCTTTCCGCATTCGTGTGAAATCCGAAATCCTGCAACTGTACCGTGCAACTGCGATCGGGCGCCGAGTGTGAGCGTGTCCGCGTCCAGCTTCCTAAACTCAACTTATGCGTAGAAACGGCGGTCAACGAAGATTTGTGTCTCTCTCGAAATTGCGAAAGTTCGATAATGATGGGTTTAACATTGATTTATTATCTCGCTCTCTCTCTCTCTCTCTCTCTCTCTCTCTCTCTCACGTTTGACTCGATATTCCTACTTGCGGCGTATTACATGAGCAATTTATCCGATTATATCTGAAGGATCTGTCTGAAGGATCTTCCAAGTTGGCGGAGTGGGTAAACGTATCCTTCGTATCTTCCGCTTTAACCTGGCCACCAGGAGCGAGTCCCAGGACGAGGTGAACGATCGCCACAGGGTGGTGGTACGTGACCTTTTGCACGAAGGATAACGGCAGGGACGAGGTGGGAAAGGGGCGGTTTGCGCTATGGTAACGCGGGGGTGAATGCACGTACTCCAGGGGGCTTATCCTGCAACTTTTCGACGCATGCGTTTCGTATTCCGGAAATGTTCGCAATGCGTGACGTCATTGGTGTCGCGTCGGATTTGCGTACTCTCTTCGGTTGTCTGTGATACCGATGAGAAAATCGTATTTCATAAATAACATCGCAATGCAATTATCAGTATACATGAAAATAGTAATATTTGGACTGCGTTAACTGTTGCGATCGTTGAGCCGTATCAATCTTGCACAAGCGGGTTATTAATCCGTAATAAATTATAAACTGAAATCATTGAGGTCAACCGTTGCGGCTTTAGTAACATAATGAATGCTGTTGCACTGATGATTGAGACCTCGTGGATATATGTAGTTATATTCATACATATACATATAGATATACATATAAATATACATATATTACAAATGAAAATTATTGTTTTTTTCTGGATTACTCTCCTTTTTGTGTTTCTTTTGCCGATGTTAAAGAAATATATAATAATTTCAAAAAAACAAATATATATATATATATAATTCATTAAATAGATCTATTTGTAACTTTTGTATTGATAATTTTCATTTTTAAATGCAAATCTATACGACATATTATTTTTCGTCATCATTAATACATTCTTGAATATTGTTTTTGGTACGTAAACTCTTACATTATAAAATACGTGAGAAGCAAAGATAAGTCAACTCGGCGAAGGGTGATTTTCCCGGTACCTATTCGTATTCAACACAGATGGCTTCAAGAACGCAGAATGCACACAATATTTTTCTCGTATAGTTGATTTTAACAAATACACTCGACAAAAAAAAATTGTATCGAGAAGAATGAACTTTCAGCGATTTTTTCTCGGCAAAAGCGCGATTATATTTTTTGAGAAGTTTTTTTTGGTGAAAATTTTTTTTGGCTAGAACAGTTGGTAACGCACTCGGTTTCAGAATCAATATATCCGCGGCGATAAATCCAGTATAAAAATTTAATCTAGAATTTTTATCACGACTTATAATTATCTTATCGTGATTATTAATAAATACGAGATAATAGCTGCAATCAGCGGAATATTTATTTATTTGCGATAAATAAATAAAACGAATAAAATTTGATATAAATATAAAAACTTATTCAAGTGGAAGATTGAATATAGTGTGCAAAATAATAAAAAATATATAACAAAATTAAAAATTCTTTAAATTTATGTCAAATTGTTAAATATCAGCAACCGTGGATAAGTTTCCATGTCTAGTAAACGGACCGAGTTCGAGTATTGAAGGACGCTGACTTGACGATTGTAGGTGACTAAGACGGTAGGTGACTACAGGGGGTTACACGAGAGCTATCATGAATCGATTTACTGGTTCTGGACTCTGGATTGAAACCAGTTGTCCGCAGTGCTCCGATAAACGAAATATTATACCATTCAGTTGCAGAGTGTTTGCGGGTTTGATACTTTCGATCTGTTGGAAAAGACACGAATTATGACTGTTTGGCTTGGAACAACGCTTGTCGCGTTTGTCTTAATAATTGTCCTCTTGATGATCAAACAATTCTTCTGGAATCCTCGGCTAAAGAGCGTCAAAAACAAGCATGTTGTGGTAAGTGTGTCGTCCAACCTAGAAAAGGAACGCTTATTCATACAAAATTTATGCAAAGACAAATAAAAACGAGCTAATAAGAGCCGAGCGTTAGACAAATAACGTGGAAATAATAAAAATAATAAAACTTGGTTATTAAATAAGTTTATTAAGACGTTTCGGGCTTATTTCGGGCCATTTTCAGTATCTATATAGACACAGGAAAAATCATACAATAACAAAGATACATATATGTATAAGAAACTTCAATGCTCGGCTCTTATCAGATCCTTTTTTATTCGTCTTATATTGCAACATTTAGAGCCTTATCTCAATTTCGTCTGTTGACATTATGTGAAGAGTTATGCGAGAAGAAAAAGTCAGATTGTATATTAAATTGTTCTAGAGCTAATTCTTGAAATATAAATTTTTTTTATAGGTGACTGGTGGCTCCAGCGGCATCGGAAAGTGCGTAGCAATTATCGCTGCAAGACATGGGGCGAATGTCACGATAATTGCGAGAGATGTTCAGAAATTAGAGGCAGCCAAAAACGAAATATTACACGCTTGTGAGAACAAAGACGTACAGAGGGTGGAATATTTATCTTTGGATATCGGAGCAAATTATGAAAACGTTGAGAAAGCATTGACCGATCTCGAGAAAACCATGGGACCAATTTACATGCTCGTTAATTGTGCCGGTACCGCAATCTGCGGTAAAATAGAGGACACCACCGTGGATAATCTAGACAAAATGATACATATAAATTTGCTCGGTACATATTACTGCATAAAGGCCGTCGTCCAGAGGATGAAAGCTTCCAGAGAAGGAGCGATTGTGCTTACGTCGTCTCAAGCCTCTTTCCTGGGTATTTGCGTATAGATATCCCATTGATATTTATTATTACTTAAATAAGCGTAAATAAAGAAGAAATTGTATGTGTTTATTGCGCAGGTATTTTCGGCTACTCAGCTTACTGCAGCACGAAATTCGCGCTTCGCGGTCTGGCGGAGAGCATCGCGATGGAACTGCGGCCATACAATATTTCTGTGACTCTGGCCTTACCGCCTGACACAGACACGCCTGGTTTCGCCGTTGAAGAGCTGTCAAAACCACTGGAAACGCGACTCATATCACAAACGTCGGGATTAGTTAGGCCCGAAGTAGTCGCCGATAAGCTTTTCAGGGACGCGCTGGTTAGTATGCAAAAAGCAGCGAATTTCTGCGCTTGATTCCCTTTATTGTTAAATGGTAACGTATTGCAGGCAGGTAATTTCTTCTCGACCGTCGGTATAGAAGGTTTCATTCTGGCATCCTTGTGCTCGGGAATGTCACCGTTCAAATCGATCGGCGAGCTGTTGCTGCAAGCGTTTCTGATGGGATTGCTGCGGATCGTAGGCGTATTCTACCTCATCTCCTTCGACAAGATCATCCGGGATTGCTTGAGAACGCGTGATAAAAACAAAAAATCCGAGTGATTTCTCTCGTACTCTGCAATTGCCAACCAGAGATTAAGGTGTGATCTTATCTTTTTATTCCAAACCAAGGCATTTAATATAATTTCAAATCTTTACATACGATATGATCTTATGTGATATCATCAACATTCGCACAATTTACTTAGATTTATATATGTGACGTCTATTTTATTTGCTCCTCAATGAAATCTTTCTCTTTTCCCAATAACTCGTGAAAGATTATTGTAAGAATATACATATAATGTAATATCGAAAAATCCTATGTGTCTCGAGGAAGAAATAAAACACGTTCTTAACGGTTTGGCTTACTTTTATTAGATATCCCGTAAGTTCATAGTATAATGTTTTTTTTTTTCTTTTATTAAGCTTTATGGTTCTTACACACATAGAACGGGACCGTTCTTCGTCCCGCTTCGCCACGATTTAGTTTAAAAACGGAAACGCTGAAACATTCGTATGTAAAGAGTACTCCCATGAGACGTGGACGGTGCTCCGGTCGACGTCGATCGCGTCTGCACGCCATTGGTAAAAGATCAAAGTTGTGCTCGAGTTAGTCTCTTTCTCTCTCTCTCTCTCTCTTTCTAACGCATAATAAATCTCTTTCCGCATTCGTGTGAAATCCGAAATCCTGCAACTGTACCGTGCAACTGCGATCGGGCGCCGAGTGTGAGCGTGTCCGCGTCCAGCTTCCTAAACTCAACTTATGCGTAGAAACGGCGGTCAACGAAGATTTGTGTCTCTCTCGAAATTGCGAAAGTTCGATAATGATGGGTTTAACATTGATTTATTATCTCGCTCTCTCTCTCTCTCTCTCTCTCTCTCTCTCTCGCTCTCGTTCTCTCGCTCGTGCACTTCATATCGCGTATCATTAACTCTCGCTCCATTTATCCCATTCGCTCCAATATTCTTCGTTCTTTCCTCGGCATCATCTCGTAGATTCGTTAAAGTCTATTCTTTTCTTTTTTCTCGTTAACCCTAAAGCGCTTAAGGTGTACAGATGCGAATCCATGAGACGAGGCTTGGCTTCGAGGAATATCTTCAGAGTGTTTTGCTGTTTTTCTTCTTTTAAAACTTACGATTAACTTTAAATCGATGTCCGCTTATTTGCGCGCTCGACAAATTCTACCTTCTTGCTGCGATTTCGTGACTTCTCTCAATCTAACTTTTACGGTTAGACGGTCACAAATCACCTTCGTCGAACGTTCGAATCGGCAGACATGTTGCGTTAACGATTAATTAGACCCCTTACTACAGTGTGATCTGTCGCGTGCTGTCAACCAAACGCCCGTTAACGTAGGACCTCATTTTTAACGTTAAAAGGACGTTGTCGAGCTCAATTGCTCGCAATTGATTTATTGAAGCTCCTGATTTACGATGTCGATCTCTCTTGCACGCGCATTCATCCGAAATAATTTTCGCGTATATTTTGCTAAAGATACGAACGTAATAATCCATCGTCGATAACGTAATACTCGAATCGTACATTCGGGAACTTCAATGCTCGTATGCATAATGGCATAATTGCACGATGCATTTCCTCGCGAATGTCATCAGTGACGCGTTAACGAAGTATCCGCCGTCCCGAGGGTGTCGATCGACGACAAATAATTCTTCATTCGCTCTTTTAACCCTCCACGGCCGAGAATAATTACCCGCTCGGACAAAAAAGCGAACCGTTCATTTCTACATAGAGCACTGTATATATCAAGATCAAAGATTTATTACATTTATATTTGAAGAGAGAGAGAGACACCCAGGTCGTTCGCGCTTCCAGATAAAAGCGATAGAGGGTTAAAATCGCAATAATCATTTTACATATTTTTAATCATCATACAATTTTCACAGAGCCATTGCTATTTTCAATGTTTGTTTAAAATGTCTCCCGACATTTCGTTCCGTCGCCATACTCGAAATCGATTTCCGATGACCTGTTTCTTTCTCTCTTTCTTTCTCATCTGCAGAACTGCGCAATCGATTTACGGGACGTTTTCTCGTCTTGAGGTAAAAAAAAAAAAAAAAAAAAAAAAATTTCGAGATCGCTTGATGGCGCGGCAACGCGGATGGATCACGTAGGAATTGGAATTCCCGCGACTGATAGAGATCTATTTCTGGGTCACCGCGTTTTTCACCCGTCTTTCATCTTTCCGATGACGACGGTGTCGTATCGCCTGAACGCGAACATCTCTCGTATATAGCCTACTATCTCGGAATAACATCTAACTCGTGTTATTTACGCGTAAGAGCACATCGACGTACTGTCAGGACGGTCACAAACATCACTCTCGAGAAACAAAGCGTTCACTTCGAAATTCGTACCGCGACTCTCGGGAATCGGCGCGCGTTTCTGCGTCGACTGAGCGCGGATCGATCGGAGAAGATTCCTAAAGCTCCCGGATTCGCGTATCGTTATCGAGTCGCCACGAATTTATCCCGCGTCAAGCGTGAGATGCGAAAAATTTATTTACGATACGAATGCGTATCGCGAAGAAAGAAAGATTTCGCATGATCGTAGTGAGGATCCGGGAGCTCTAATACAGCGATCGAAGAGCTTGCAGAAGAAGGTATTTTTAGCAAGTTCTCTTCGTTCCGTTCTCCGACGATGTGTTTCGAGAAATACTGGAAATAAGTAGATAAGCCCGCGATCGGCAACGTCGAACGGAAAGAAGTATACGCGACACTTAAGGACTACAATAGATTTTGGTACAAAAATTCAATGCTGTTCTACATTAGAATTAGATTTCAAGACGACGTTTCTCTCTCAAACGGATTTTTTTTTTTTTTTTTTTTTGTCGTTATCTCTGATCGAAAGGATTGAGAGAATTATGAGTCTTAAAACGCATTTGTAAAGTTGAAATTTCAAATAAATCAGAAAGAAAAAGAAGCGAAGATTATCCTCCTTTTCTCTGTCAATCGTCAAAGGTCGGCGCTTGATAAGAGGATTTTAAAGGATAAAAGAGAATGGAGAAGTCACGCGTTAATGATTTTTTTTTTTTTTTTTCGTCGTCCCGCCGTCTCGTTATTTTCTTCTCTTTAAGTTACCTCTTCTTTTTTTGTGGTGAAGCAAAAGGGCGACGGGGACGAGCGCGAAATTGCGTTTCTTCTTCCACCCCGCGAGGGGGAGGCCCCTGTCAAAGCGAGAAAAAGAAAGATCGCGAAGAATGTAATCGCGGCAGCGGCCTCGCGCGCAAGATTGTTTTCAGATCTTTTCGTCTGTGGTATCAGGTGAACCTCGCGAGGCGCGGGAAGAAGAAAAGACGGAAACGATATAAGGATGCACCGCATCCCCGATCGACCCTTTTTATCTTAAAATGTGTCATTCGACCAACGCCTTGGTACACGTCAGTCCAACGAACTTCTCTCAATGTACGCGTTTAGATGTGCGTATGTGTGTGTATGTGTGTGTGTGCTGCGTATATATGCGTGTGGCTTATTTTCCTCTCGCTTTCGCATTCCCTTTCATGCCGTTTTTCTTTCAGTCTTTTCGTCGCTCTCGCTCAAACAAACTCACACACTCTAAAGCCGTACGTTCGCATCCGAGCCGCGTATAGTATTACAGTCGCTCGCGCATTCACCCCGCCTGGCTATTATGTCCGACAATATATCTGCATTTTTATATCCATTAGTTTTCCCTTACGCTAGGCATTAATTAGTGTGTTACATCTAGTCGCGTGTGGCCGGCCCGTGCTATCCACGAGCGCGCTCACGGAGAAACGTGCGCGTTCCGTTTTCCTTTCGCACTCGGACACACCGGCGTGCCATGGAAAAGCGTGCGCGCCGGTGCTTGAGTTCCGCTTCCGATCTTCGCGTGACTTTTCTGTTAATCTCCAACGGTAAGCTCCGACGATCTACTCGAAGAATCTGTCGCGCATGACGCGATAAGACACGTCTGTTTAAAACAAAAGTCTCTGAATGGAAATCTAGGATAATATCCCGGACGACGCGTGAAGATCGTACCCTAATAATTTTCACATTTCGATCACGAGATACCCGCGAATGTTCGAGAATCGAAATGAAAGTCTCGGACGATTTTTTGAGAACATCGTATACATATATATACGCGCGGCATCTTTCTTGTTTTTTTTTTCTTTTTCTTTTTGATCGAGAAAATCTTCCTTCTTCTGCGATACCCGAACCGGTTAGCACAGGCGGCCAGACCCATTCCAATGCGTGTGTTTTACGATCCGAAAAATTACACAGTAACGTTATTTAGTTTATTTTTTTTCTTGTTTCTTTAGTGTGTAACACGTACGGCATATCATTAATTAACGTTACGTTATTTATATGCTATATTATGTTATTTACAATCACATGAATCGTAGATATTCTAACGAATCGTTCGTCTCCTGCTGGTGTCCTCGTGTTTTACGATGTATATTTCTCTCTCTTGTCTTCTTCTTCTCTCTCTCTCTCTCTCTCTCTCTCCTTTTCTCGTATCTCTCGTATATCTCTTCAGGACTTTCCCTCCAAAAATTGTCTCAACGAGAATTTACGCCCTATTCGCTTTATATGCGCCCCTCGTTCGTGCGAGCTGAAACTTGTTCAATATTCAACACCCATGTGCAACGTATTTGCGCGCGTACACATATACATATATATATTTCTGTTCGTTTGTATATATATATTTATATATATAGATTTATTTATATATATAATATTATAAAAAACAGTATATTTCTTCTAGTACACTTGCGAGAAGAAAGCAAATTCGCGGGGGGCGCGTGGGCACCCACCGGAAAGCCGTACGCTCGTTCGCTAAATTATACAACCGATCATGCTCAGAGGCAGCACGCCGCGGGCCAAAACCGTCGTTAAAATACGCGGAATGTTATCAAAAGGTAATTACCGAAAGTATCCTATTATTAAACACCTATGAAACATTCAATAATCCATTAAAAAATCCATCAAAAAAGAATTAAAGTAAAATACCTATAAAACTTGTGTAGATTATATTATACGCGTATATTTGTAAATCTTTTATGTAGAGCAAATATCTTCCATACATCGTAAACGTGAATAATCATTTAATAGGGAAATAGCTATCTTATTAATTTCAAGAAAGAATAAATTTTATATTTGAATATTAAAATCTCTTTGGAATGTTTATAAATTTCTTCTACATTTCTAAAAAATCTTCCAATTTTCTATAAAAACGCGATATTCTCGCGAAATATCGAAACCATGCGCAAATGAACAGTGGATCAGTGGAAAATGTATCGATTTGAGCGGCCCACGTCGCGGTAAATTAGCCTGTGCATGCGCGGATGTATGATATTATTTTGATCAGCGTGTGTATACTCAATGCGCTTTAATACTAAAATATTGATCGCGGATCGTCTCAAACCGCTTGTCGCCTTTGCACGAAGTTAAAGTATTTATAGAGGCAGTGATAATTTTCGTCGCGACATCTCGTCTGGCCTTATGTTCTCTCGGTCGATGAACTTTAAATAAAAATTATTCATATTAAAAGTGATGATTTATTCCGTCTATATATATGTCGAATCTGTCTTTGTGCTGGAAATATCGCGCGACTAATTTGAATTTGATATGGCAAGAGGTCGCTTGATATGAATTCTTTTCTTCGGACCGAATATTACCGTCGTCGTGTTATTAACACCAGTAATATTTTTCATCTTCCAATAGAATCGTTTTATGTTTAGATTCTTTCTATTTTTCCTCACAGGTTTGTTTCACAAACCACTTTGGAACAGATCTGCTGATCGATAAATTTAAAAAGATTCTAATCGCTTTTGAGCGCATGTCGACAAATCATCTAAGAGACAATAGTCGAGATTCGCTCAATCTCAGGACGATCCTAGATCATGCGATAGACGTCGAGTATAGACACGCTTGTTATAATCAGTCGCTATCGAATATAATAAATCACATCGCATTTCGAAAATTCATCGAACAAGTTTCAATTCTATTCGAGCGGCGCGGACGAAGTTTTTCTGTTTTTTCCCATTCTCATAACGGTTCTTTTTCTTCTCGTCACTCATCGAGGTTCCACTTTCTCTCTCTCTCTCTCTCTCTCTCTCTCTTTCTCTCATTGACGTTTCATTCCTACATATATTTCTCGTCACATTATCGCCTTCTTGTAACGGGCGCTACGAAACTACCCAACGCCCTCGCGACAAGATCTCGCGATCATTTTTAGAGCGCTCCTTTTTGAGATTTCGTAACTTTCTACCGTGTCGGGCTAACACAAACGGGAAGTACGTGAAACAATTTTTCAAACGTAAAGGCACAAAGGCGAACGCGTCTTAGAAAAAGCTGTACGAATAAATTCCAATAAAGTTAATGATTATTTTAGATAAAGTTTCTAAAAAATGTATTATAAGATTAGTAAACAGAGCTTTATGCGCGCGTAAAATTGTCATTTTATCCGCGACCCGTTCCTTACTAAAAATTTTTAAACGCGTTCACGGACCACCCGTTCGTTTTATTCAAACTCGACCTAATTTATATTTTCGACAGCGTCAAAAATTTCATAGCTTCTTCAGCACGTATAATTCTCGCAGCAATTTAACAAGAATTCATATAATTAACTAAGTCCTAATTTCTAACGGCCGGATCACTGTCTCGATAATCGAGATAAACCTCTAACTCTTACTTCGAGAAAAAACATACTACCACCAGAATCATTATTCTTCGCCCTTTCTCTCTCTCTCTCTCTCTCTCTTTTTCTCTCTATCATTTTACCTTCCATCTTCCTAATCCTGTCACCCTCGTCTTTTTTGTTTCTGATCTCGGGAAATCGGTCCGCAACATCGAGGATCTCTTCTCTCGAGGTAGTCGGGGTCTCGTAGCAGGAGATAATCGATTATACGCGTATACCATCCTTGCGGTCTTGCCTGATTATCGTTCCGTCGCAAAGTAAGATGGATTTTTCGAGTAGAGAACCATAAGGATCAGAAGAACGAGGACGAACGGGCGGCTACCGTGACTCGAGTACAATGTTACCACTCCTGCCAGCCACCACAGAGTGGGACAACCACCCGGCGCTGAACTGATGCCTCTCTGAATTGCCGCGGGATGTTCCCCTAGAAAAAAAAAAAGACGTCCGATATATATGCATCACGAAACAACAATGGAGTGAGAGTAAAGTCAGCCATGAAAACTGCGATCCGTATTCGTGCCGTACAATTGTTACATTTCTCATTTTTTAAGCGTTTTGTAAAAGTCTGTTCGTGCGTATTAAAAGATACGACAGTGCATGAATTATATATGAGAAAAGTTTACATTTTTAGAAAAAGAGAAAAAGTTCGGAACTCTGCCCTATTTTAATTTTAATTTCTACAGACAATTTTTTTTTCCTCTCCCCAAAGTGAGATGAACTGTTCCACTCACCGTTTAGCACGTGCAGCTGCACGCTCGCGCTATCCAGGTTACTCGGGCTGCAAGTATAGTTACCCGAGTCCTCTCGTCTCGCGTTGTGAATCACGAGGCTGCTCACTGTATCTTGTTCGATCCTCTTCGTCTGAATATCGATCTTGCCCAACTGATAATTTAGAACGCGATCGCCCTCGTGGTACCAGAAAACGTAGAACGGGCCCTCGAGGGACTGCTTTATCACGCATCGTATTGCGACTGTACTTCCGGTCTTCACGTACATGTCACGGTCCCCCAAGATCTCGATCTTTGGCACTAGAACACGATTTTGATATTCGATTATTTAATATTTCCATTTTTTTTTCTTTAAACTGATGAATAATCGATTTGATATTCCCGCTTTCGACTCACCGACGATATTGAGCTTGATGATGTGACTTTTCTTCGGGTCGGTCGAGATTTGGCACTCGTACTCGCCTTCGTCGCGTGCTTGGACATATTTCACTTGCAGCGTCCACGTGTCCGCCTCCCCGAAAATTGCCTGGAACCTTTCGTCCGGAATGAACATGGTTCTATCCACCGAGAGGATATGCGAATCTCTTCTTCTGATCCAGGAAACCTTCGAATTGATCGAAATTAATTGCTGTCTTAAATAAAATTCTCACATTAAATTTTTCATTAAATTTTTCACATGTATAAGATTTTTTTATAATTATTTGGCAATTACCGGTCGTAAAATTAAGTTTTATTAATTTGCATCGAGATTTGTCATTTCTTATCTTCCATTTTTTATTACGAAACAAATGATCTTCAAGATTTTTTTCTAAATATATCTGAGACCTTTTACTCTCGTTTTCATCAGCCTTCGTTCTTCTAATCACATTAACTTGATCTCAGAATCATCAGACTGTCGCGTCATTATTCGCAATTGAGTGGATATCGAGAGAGGCGGAAAAAGTTGAAGTTGCGTATAAAAAGCTTGGCAAGTATAAGGAGCAACGGCAAGATACGGCCAAAAAATAAGGAAGGTTACATTCCGCTTGTTCCGATTCCGGACGATCAATCTTCCGCTTCCTCGTCGCGTAGTTAATTTATCGTTCATCGACCGGACGGCTCGCGCGCGCTCGACGGAAATCTAGATAGTGCACAAATACGGCGGCGGCCCGTGTCGTCGAAAAACGAAGGTGAGGTACGAATATACATTTAATTCGCCGGCCTGATAAGGATCGAGGTGGCGACGACGACGGCGGCGACCCTTAAGTACGCGCTGTGAGATTATACGAGAGTCGCGTGTTACCGGATACTTAATCCCCGACCGCGTGCCAACAGACGACAGGTGTACACCCTGTATACTCGAGTACAAGTACTCGCCTGCGTACACGTTGGAGAAGTTCGTTAACGAGGGGACCACCTTTGAGCGTACTCTGCGTGCCAACGGGAATTACGCGTCTGATGACGACCACCCCACAAAATCCCGCTCCACCCCTCGACACGAGTTTCCGATTACCGTTTCGCGATACGGGTTACGGGAGCGTGCGGAAAGACCGGATGAAACGCGAATCATTAACAGATTGGCGTTTTATTAGCGAAGTAAATTGATCGGACGATGGTAACCGCGGTCGCAATTCACGATTTAATAGCACGAGACACGTGGGCGGGTTATCTGTCGCGGATAGTTATCCGTCACAGGAGAAAATAGGACAAGTCTCGCGCGCGATAGCGGTTATAAAATATTATTAATCATGTCGTTGTAGTTTATAGGCCATAGACTTTGAACAGAACCGGTTGCGAGCTGCCCATGATCGGCGTTTCTTTTCCGGGATGTTAATGAAAAAAAAAAAAAAAATGATGAACCACGGAAATAAGTCTTATCGCTTTTTGTGTATCGATCATAATCCCCTGAGAGCTTGATGTTAATAAAATAGAGATCGAGATGTGGGCACTTTTACATTTGCATGTAAATAAATTGAGCTTGTTTGAAGAAAGGCGACGAAATGGTATTCAAGTGACATGAATACAAGGGAACAAAGTAATTGTCTTTCGAACTCTCTCTCGTGCTCGATTTAGTTGTAATAATTTATCCGTGTTTCTTTTCACGTTGTTATCGTACCTCAAATAGAGTCCCATTGTCAAAAAACTGTCAGGCAGGAATTTCGCCATTACGCGCCGATATCCGTCAAATAAGCTCGTTAATAAATCAAACTGTCAATACACGTAACATATGAGGCAACACCCTCGATCTATTAAAGATGCGGGAAACGATATGACAAGGACAAATTAGGTCTCAATTCAAAGGCGCAATGACAGCTGTATTGATATGTATGAGAATCCGCGTTACCTTTACGTAAGATAAAGATAATAATATATGAAATATAAGACGTGAAAACTGCTGTGAGGGTCTCATGCTGTTAAGACATTAATTTTAGTTTGTCAGAAAAGTTGGAAACATCCTCAGATTTTTATTTCCGATGCTTACAGTTTTTTTTTAGGTCGACGCTTTAATTATATCGTCAAATAACTTACTGATTTGTTACCAAGCTGCCGCACTTTGCACGGTAGGTAAGCGTGAGTGCCCAGCTGCGCTGTGATATTCGTTGGAGTGTTCGAGTCAAAGTAAGGCCCCGTGTAAATCCCGTCGAACCTCTTCACCAACGAATGAGATCTCGTACTCACTCCTGCAAAAGAAACCCCGTGCTCTCAGAAAGAGTGTCTCGCGTGTGTATGCCTCGGTATCGTTGCGTGCAATCACGAGACGGAGAAACTTCGGGCGCAATGCGGAGATACGAACAAAATATGTATATATACCGATATCCTTTTGGCGAAACGAAAATCGCGAATGCGTGAACTGCGCGAATTATCGGCGTTGCATCTTTAAAACATCCGTATAATTTCGCCCGCATCGCCGTCGTCGGCGCACGTTATGCGGCAAATTAACATGGAAGGAATGACGTTAGCCTCGCAATGGAATAATAAAGTCGAGAGTCAGACCTCGGAGAAGAGACTATTCCGCATTCGTGCCTCGTATTCGTCCGCTCGTGCGCGCGCTATGCTATTCGGAATAAATCCTATCGCGAAGACTCCGCCAAGGTACCATCCCCAAGAGAAATGGATACTAATCCCGGGGATTCCGATCCGGGGAAATCTAAAGGCGAATGAGCATTCGGCGAGAAAGAGAGAGAGAGAGAGAGAGGAAGAGCGAAAGAGAGACATGGGCGTTTTTCCAACGATCTTGACGATATCATATCCGATCTAATGTTCGATCGGTAACGCGCGGCATGCTGCGGACTTGTCCGGTTTCGCACAGTCGTTACGGTGGCCATAATCGAGGAACGGTTGCCAGATAAGTGTAATAAATGATATCCTAAATCACGACAAAAGAATATTTTACGCGTATAGAAGCGTAGTTGACTAAATTAATAAATTGCTCTCTGTAAAGTAAATATTTAACTCATTTTATTTTTTCATCTTTCATTTCAATATATGTTGACTACATATTAATATATTATTTTATTAATTAGCAGAACTGGATTTGCTGACGTTATTAATTTCTCCGAGTCTTTTGAATTACGACGCAAACATGTGTCACGTTATCAAGATTTGTCAAAACTTTGACAAACAACAAAGCTGTTGATAATTACGCTTAATTAAGATCACGAGCGCGATAAGCGCGACGTGATAAGGAATAAATATTAAATCGCTCGTATATGATGCTAACCTCGCTCCACGCGGCTTATCGCGCATCGATTGTTCTACTTATGCGCAAGAAAATCACAGCCGCCGCAACGGCGTTAATTATTGTTTCAGTCAAGTTAAACACAGGGTAATGAATCATGAATTTATCTTGACGAATAATCGGCGAGCTAAGATAAACAATGGCGGTAAAATTTTCGTCCATTTGTTTTTCACATAATTTCAAACAAAGTTTTTCGTTATACAAATAGAAATTTAAAATAATTCCAACAAAAGAGAGAGAGAGAGAGAGTTATAAAAATTCCGAAATTATATCTTTTTTCAGTTTATCTTCAACTTTCAAAAAAAAAAAAAAAAAAAGAAAAAACCATTCCATTGTCTTATTGTCATGTATCGATTTTTTGCGACGATCCATATAATGTTCAGGAACAATCAAAGAGATAATTTTCATTATCACTCGCGATAAAAAAAAAAAACAATTTGCTTCATTATTCTAGTGGTAAAACACGTCATCCCGGAAACATCTGTATCCTCGTGATTTCGTAGCCGTCGAATCCATCCGCCCGACATATTTCCATAGGAAGGGCGACTAGATTGGCAATCAGCGCGCGACGACGAGGTCTGTATTGTCGAATGCGTCGTAGATACGAATCCGCGTTGAGATGAGGCCTCTTATCGGCCCTCCTCTCGCGCAGCCGATCCTGTCGATCTTGAGGAACGTAAAATCTGCGCAGCTGCGCGCACGCGCTCCGCGGTTAAGCTCTCTTTCGCCTCTCGTCACCGAGTTGAGATCATTTGCCTACCACGAAAGAGGGCACAAATATCGTACGCTAGTCTACGTCGCCCCAAATGTTTCTTTTTTTTTTTTTTTTCACGTCGACGTGTGGCGAGCCAAATTACGCGGAGATCGCGATAGTTCTTCAGGGGTGCGTAATAATCGCGTTTATCTCGAGATTAAATCAGGTAAAGAAACACTCCTCGCGGGCAGAAGTAAATCGGATAAAACGCGGCACAGATATGCATCATGTTGTGAAACGTGTAATTTCGCAATGTAATGGTCTGTAAAGCGTACACTCTCATTAATGAATAATCGAATGCGTTTATGTATACGCTAGGCGCGAATGCGATGACGAGCGTGGGCGCGACTGGCAGGTGCATTATTCATGTCGACGTTTTGTAAGTCGGATTGCGCCGACCCCGTCGCACAATCTCGTGAAGGGTGCGTGGAAAGCACGTACGCCCTGTTTATCGGGGATCCCGATAAAAACTGTAAAGCTCGGACGACAACGCGCTATTCTCGCGATCGTGCGTTATTTAAAAGTGTTGAAATAAACCGTATCGTATATTTCGAAAGCGTAAAACTTGGATATTTCTATGCGCGGTAAAGCGGAATCGCTTTAATCATTATCAAAAATCATTAAAAATCGTTCGTGTTTTCCGAAGCTCTCTGAATGAAAAAAAGAACAACAGAATAAAAAATAAAAGTGCTCGATAAATCTGTCAAGGAATGAAAACTATTATAGAAATCCGGAGAAATGCGGCTCTTTTGTAAATCTGTTATACTTTGCGCGACAATAAGAAAGTGTCTCGCCGATGCATCTCCCCGCTGTGTAATCGAGCGTGGGTGGAACGTGATCGCGAGAGAGACAAAGGAGGGGGGGGGGGGGGGGGGAC
>NW_021850256.1:950909-963500 GCF_003651465.1 Formica exsecta
GGGCAGGAAGAAGTAAATTTCTCGGAAACAGAAGACGAATCTAAAATCGTATATATTTCCCGAGAGACAAAGCTACCCGATGTGCAGAGAGACTCAAGCTGCGTCCGGGAGGACTGGTGTTTCCTTTCCCACTTTATCAGAACGACACGTACGCATGCCCGTGCAGTTTTACGACGTCATCGTGTACTAAACTGCCACATAAATCCCAGTTTTTAGCTCCTGAAAGATTATTTCCCTCCGACGCGTGACGTGATTTTATAATAACTCTTAACTTGCGACGGTCTTATATTGAAATATTCTCGTAACGTGCGAGCTCGTATTAATCCTATCCCTTGTGCTAAGAATAATTTAATGTCACGCGCGAGGGAGTGTGGCATTTTGTATATAACAATCTTTTTTCTCCGTCTATAATTATAATTTAAATACGAAATAAATATAGATTTCAATACGAAATAAAATATAGAATTTATGTTATTATTAAGAATAATAGACAGGAAACGCTCTTCTCTCGTTTCTCCGCGGTATTTTGATTTCTGGAATGCTTTCAATAATGCCTACAAGCTCGCCAAAGTCCCATTTTACGCAAATCTATTTTGCGCATCCAAAATGACTTCTCGCGGTTTCGCTCGTGCAACGTCTCGAGTCAGTAGTTTAGCCTGAGTTGTGGCAGCCGCGTTGATAGCGCGTCGAACTTCTCCATTTCCGGAGAACGGGCGAAGTGGTCCGCAGTTAATCACCGCTGAGGTATAATCAACGATTGTGTAGAAGCACGCCTAAGACGTGTGCGTGTGTGTATGCGAATACTACGAATCGAAAGCGTATAATGTATCGTTGAAGTGATGCCGGAATAAACTCGCCGTTACCGGGTCTGAACTTCTCGTAGTAGCTTCTCGTAGTCGAGAGTTAATTAGTGTACTTTTCAAGTGATTTACGCGGAGAGAAACTACGCTGATACTTAAGTAAATTATTCAACGAACGGCCGAACCGATTACATATCGACAGGAATGACAGTGTCGATGGACTTTCCACGCGGTTACGAAAGGCGGGCGAGGTCCATGGTGATAATCGGATGTTATCGGCGCTTCGGATTTTCCGCTCACGCTCCGTTACTCCCAGAATTGATTACGCCTCGTTGAAGAGACAGGCTTGCGAGCGAGGTCGTCCTTTAAGCAGATATTCTTCTGTGAGTGTGATTGCGTCACTCGTGGTTAAAAACGCTTAGCGGAATCACATATATTCTATTCAATTCAGAAATCCTTGGCCTTTCAAAACTAATCTTGCACTTGGTATCTCTCTCCCTTTCGTTTCTTTTTATCAAGATAAAAACTTCTACATTTTGCTAGGATGGAAAAATTATTTTCAGGATAGATTGAAAACAGACAGAAATAAATTACGTTTATACACGAAGAACTGTCTTCGAACTGGTTGTTTTACAAACTGTTGAAGAAAGTTTGTTCCTTTCGACAAATTTAATCGAATTCATATTTAAAGAAGAGATGCAAGAGTCGCCGAGTTTCATCCCGCGAAACGTCACAACGATTGCTAGACCATCTCGTAAATACGTACGTACTCTTGTCATCCATAAATGGATTGATTCTCCAGAACGACGCTGTGTTGTTTCTGTTTCATGAGCGGGCTTTAAAACGCGACCGCATCGCAATGATGCAGCCGCGCGAGATGAAATCGATAGACACGTCCCTGAACGACGTCACGGGGGAGAAAACGGGGGAGCTGTCGTTCGTCTCCCTCCTCGTCTTCGTCGCCCGATGACGGAATCATCGAGACGACACGCAGAGATCCCGCAGGGACGGGCGGGGAAGAGGTTGACAAAGAGGAGAATGTCATAGGAGTAAGGGAGAAGAGAGAGAGAGAGAAAGAGAGAGAGAGGGATATATAAAGGGAGACGTAGAGAGAACGTAGTATGGAGGGAGGTACAATGCTGCGGCGCGACAAACAAGGGTGGCGCTAGATACGGTCCTGGACCGGGACCGGAGGTTGTGCCCCCTTTTCTATCCCCCACCCCCCTACCGTTCGGAGTTCTCTCTTCCGTCCTTTTATCTTTATCTATTCTCGAGTATCCCCGCGATCTTCTCTTACACGTATCCGTTGTTCGGTTCACGATAGCGGGAAAAATGCGGCGCCCGAGCGCATCGCACGCATCCGTACGGTGCATGCAGCGTGCGAGGGAAACAGAGAGAGAGAGAGAGAGAGAGAGAGAGAGAAAGAGAGAGAGAGAGAGAGAGACGTATGCAACGTATCGCTACACCCCAAAATCTGATCGATCCATCCGCAGCACGAGTGCCATGGAGCCCCACCTCCCCGCAAATCCGTGCGACAACATCGACGGCTTGATCGCAACCTACCTACCCTTACATGCATTGTGAATCGAGAACACCGCTATTGCAGCATCCCTCCCCCTCCCCTTCCTCCCCCTGAAGCGTCTTCCTGTTCTGGAACCATAACCTGCCGCATCTGATATTTCCCTGTCATCTGTTTCGCGGATTCGCGTACGGCTAAATAAGGTACGTGTTATCGTCGCGCGATCGACAGATCGAGAAATCTTTCGGGGATGAAGCTTACCGGTAATACCTAGTAGGATCCAGCACACGAGGCACAGGACGTAGTAGTTGACGTAGGAGGACCTCCTCATGGTGATCACGACGACAACAATGATGATGACGACGACGACGACGACGACGGCGTAACTGTCCCTGGATCCACTGACATCTCATGGAACACCTCGGTGCATCCCCTTCTCCCGGTGCTTCCTCTGCTTAATAATCATCCGTCGTCGTCCCGCTCATCTTCCAGCCTGATGCTACCAGGAGTCGCGCATACTCCCGCGTTATCCGTCGTTGCAACCCTCTCGTTGCAACCTGTTCGTTGCGGCGTTCTCGTCGCGCACTCACCAATCTTTCCGCCTCTCCCTCTTCCCTTTTTCCTTTCTCTTCTTCCTTCCAACACTGTGATATCACATTATTTTGCCTTGTGTGGATACTCCGCCGCGCGGATACCTCACCGAACGCAAAATCGGCGGATCGCGGCCGAGTTGATCAGTCTAGAGGAGCGGTCCCCGCGCGCAGAATTTATCGTATCCCGGTGCAACCGATCCGGGGATGAGCACCGGATCCTCCTTTAATTACTCCAAAGGAGGAGAACGCAAAGTGTCGCGCGCACCAAGGTCACGAAACGGTCTGCCTCGGCGTTCACAATCGGGATCATCCCCCCCTTATCCTTTTTTTTTTTACCCCGCGATTGTTACTCCTCGTTCTGTGCGGACACTCGGTATACCTCGGATCGGTCGACAGTAACTGTGATACGCGACCGGGGTTTCCCGCACTCGGCTCGTCCGCGGTTTGTCGTCCCGGGCGAAGCTCTGAAACCGCCGGGCCTCCGGTGGCACTGCCCGCGCCCGCCCGGGGATTCCGCGCAGGCGTGCTCTCTCTCCTCTCTACTCTACTCCAGCGGCGATCAGTCAGCCTCCTCCTTCCTCGAGGCCTTCTGCCTTTTCCGCTGCCGCCGCCGCCGCCGCCGCCGCCACCGCCGACACCGTCTTCCACCCCCGCGCTGCGCGCTTCATTCCGCGTCGCGCAGCTTCATCGGCGCTGTACACCCGCTCCAAATTTTTCTTCCCGCTCTTCTCGTCTCCTTCGTTTTTCGCGCCTCCGTCTTCTCCGCTTTCTTTCTTCTTCCTGCCGCTCACCGTACTTCCGCTCGTGTGTCCTATACGACGACAAAACCCGCGATCATTGCTCGTCTCGCAAGCGTGGACAAATTTCACGCTCTTTACATGACGTTATCCTCTCTCTCTCTCTCTTTCCTCTCTGTATATCCTCTCTGGGAATTGAATGGCGCGCTGGCTTAGACCTCCGCGCGCGTGTCCTGTCTTCCGCCAGCAGTCGAGAGAAACTTTAAACATCGCGTCTCCGCTCGTAACAGCGTGTCAGGTTGCGCGGTACCGGAGCGTTTCCCCATCCGCGGATCATTCGTGCTCGTTAATGAGCGTTAAAGAGTTCCCATAGCACCTTAACGGCCTCGTTATTTTTGCCTCTATACGCGTTCTCTCTTTCGAGTTTCTTGTGCTTCAAACACTCTCAAATATTACGGTCATCCTGTTTCTCCCATTCGCTTTCTGTCTCTCTCGCTCGATTTCAACCGCTATGGTCTCGTCTAAATTAATTCTCCGAGTCCCTTCCGGATTCTTGGTTTTTTTTTTTTATTTTTCGTGAGCGTACATTTAACCCTTAGATGTGTGTGCGTTGCGAGTTTAAGTTTTCTTTTCATATTTATGCGATCCGAAGTTTCTCAACTGGAAACAACTTATGCAACGCGAGAAAATGGCGAGAAAGAGATCTCTCGCCAGACGAGACGTAAATTATATTTACACAGATATTTCCCAGAATATAATCGCATTTATATGAAAAAAGAAATTTTTACGAAAACAATTGTATAATTGGATACGTATTCATGTGCTACATTAAATAATGTTTCTCGGGTACCTACGCAATATGCAACGTTGAAATTGAGGTAGACCGCCTGGAACAGAATGGCGGAAATGTATTTGGAGCCCCTCGTCTCATCGTGGAGCTCCAACTCGCTTCGCTGTGGACAAATGTTAAGCCGCTTACGGTATGAATCTTATCCCCGGAGACTGATGTGCAGCGGGCTTGGCTATTTAATAGGAAAAAAAAAGTATCGCTGTCGCGCTTTTGTTCGTCTTCTCTTCAAACACAACGGACCGTTCTGTATCAGCTTTCTCGCTCTTCGAGACATTTAGACAATAATGTCCTGATTTTGTTCCACTTTGATTTAATGAACGAGTTTTGATAATATTAAAAAATCTATTTTACTCTTTTATATTGCTTGTATTGATATTTTCTCTGTGTTATTTACAATATTGTATATTTTATTACGTATTTAAATTGTGTGCTCTACTTTATTATTGATATCGTATTCGATGCTTTCGTGTGCAATTTCAGTTGTATTATGTTTAATGGTTGTTCTCTGTCGCTAATAAATATAATATTACAAATATATAAATATATTAAATTCGTCGAGAAACAGATTTCAATTTCGGCGTCCGACATGTTTTGCATAATTTACGATGGAAAGGTTTTCCGTTCGATGTTATCTAGACGAATATCGTTCCAAGCTTTCACGTCCGCTTGCCAAAATTAACCGCCGTCGTCTTTGAAACTAAGTTTTCGTATCACGTCGAGTTCATGGGACATTGACGTAATTTGTAGTATAAGATAGATAGATAGATAGATAGATAGATAGATAGATAGATAGATAGATAGATAGATAGATAGATAGATAGATAGATAGATAGATAGATAGATAGATAGATAGATAGATAGATAGATAGATAGATAGATAGATAGATAGATAGATAGATAGATAGATAGATAGATAGATAGATAGATAGATAGATAGATAGATAGATAGATAGATAGATAGATAGATAGATAGATAGAGAGAGAGAGAGAGAAAATATACGACGGTATTTGGTAAATTATACAACTTCATTCTCCCAGATATATGTATATGATCGACTGATCACATCCGCATCGTTCCTACTGCAAGACTTTCTTATCTCCTCGCTTACACCTTCCTTTACTAGCGCATCTTTAGAAAACTAACATTACTCAACCCGTTATTTTGCATGAATAACTATTATTTAAAGAGTATATATTAATTGATCAAAGATAGTAACAGAAAGATTAATTCATCAAAAAACAGATAGAAAAAAATTATTCGTAGATAAATAAATATTCTTCTATCGTTATACATATTAGAATTTTAAAACAATCCGCAATCCGCTTGGACAAATGATGGTAGTGTACCAACTTTTTCGACGAGATCAAAAACACCGCCGTGGGATGACTCGGTTCTCGATCGAAACAGACGAAAGTCGATCGGCTTGTTCGCTTCTCGCCGGCCCTTCACCTCACCTTCAGACAACCCGAAGGGTCATATCACCGATGGAAAATCCTACGCTTTTCATGGCGCATCGAACTGGCTGAGACGACGTTAACCTTATCGTCGGCTCCAGAATTGCGCGTCTCCCGTCGTGGGTTGTCCCGTATCGATAACCCATAGAAAGATAAACTTTGCACGTGACTGATAAACCGTCGAAAATCTACAAAAAGCGCGGCGCACTCTGACGAGCCGATTAGTCATTTTTTTATTGATGTATCCGTCTCTTTCTCTCCCTCTCTCTCTCTCTCTCTTCTCTCGCTTTCGCGCATCCTCACGTATGTCACTCTTTTGTCTCGCGACGCGCTGAAACTTTCAGACGCGCTAAATTGCTGCCCCTTTTGCGGGAAAACTCGCGGGAGGAATTACGGGCAGTGCGAGATACATGGCCCGAGAGAGCCATTAATAAAACATCGTTTACCCTTAAACCATCTCCCAGCTTTTCTGACTGTGGCCGCGGCAATTCCGTCGCTGCGTAAGGATAGATCATAAGTGCGTGCGCGCGATTCCAATTCTCGGTATTTTGAAAGTTAGCTACGAGAAAATATCCACGTTGCTGACGTTATCCTCTCTCTCTCTCTCTTTCCTCTCTGTATATCCTCTCTGGGAATTGAATGGCGCGCTGGCTTAGACCTCCGCGCGCGTGTCCTGTCTTCCGCCAGCAGTCGAGAGAAACTTTAAACATCGCGTCTCCGCTCGTAACAGCGTGTCAGGTTGCGCGGTACCGGAGCGTTTCCCCATCCGCGGATCATTCGTGCTCGTTAATGAGCGTTAAAGAGTTCCCATAGCACCTTAACGGCCTCGTTATTTTTGCCTCTATACGCGTTCTCTCTTTCGAGTTTCTTGTGCTTCAAACACTCTCAAATATTACGGTCATCCTGTTTCTCCCATTCGCTTTCTGTCTCTCTCGCTCGATTTCAACCGCTATGGTCTCGTCTAAATTAATTCTCCGAGTCCCTTCCGGATTCTTGGTTTTTTTTTTTTATTTTTCGTGAGCGTACATTTAACCCTTAGATGTGTGTGCGTTGCGAGTTTAAGTTTTCTTTTCATATTTATGCGATCCGAAGTTTCTCAACTGGAAACAACTTATGCAACGCGAGAAAATGGCGAGAAAGAGATCTCTCGCCAGACGAGACGTAAATTATATTTACACAGATATTTCCCAGAATATAATCGCATTTATATGAAAAAAGAAATTTTTACGAAAACAATTGTATAATTGGATACGTATTCATGTGCTACATTAAATAATGTTTCTCGGGTACCTACGCAATATGCAACGTTGAAATTGAGGTAGACCGCCTGGAACAGAATGGCGGAAATGTATTTGGAGCCCCTCGTCTCATCGTGGAGCTCCAACTCGCTTCGCTGTGGACAAATGTTAAGCCGCTTACGGTATGAATCTTATCCCCGGAGACTGATGTGCAGCGGGCTTGGCTATTTAATAGGAAAAAAAAAGTATCGCTGTCGCGCTTTTGTTCGTCTTCTCTTCAAACACAACGGACCGTTCTGTATCAGCTTTCTCGCTCTTCGAGACATTTAGACAATAATGTCCTGATTTTGTTCCACTTTGATTTAATGAACGAGTTTTGATAATATTAAAAAATCTATTTTACTCTTTTATATTGCTTGTATTGATATTTTCTCTGTGTTATTTACAATATTGTATATTTTATTACGTATTTAAATTGTGTGCTCTACTTTATTATTGATATCGTATTCGATGCTTTCGTGTGCAATTTCAGTTGTATTATGTTTAATGGTTGTTCTCTGTCGCTAATAAATATAATATTACAAATATATAAATATATTAAATTCGTCGAGAAACAGATTTCAATTTCGGCGTCCGACATGTTTTGCATAATTTACGATGGAAAGGTTTTCCGTTCGATGTTATCTAGACGAATATCGTTCCAAGCTTTCACGTCCGCTTGCCAAAATTAACCGCCGTCGTCTTTGAAACTAAGTTTTCGTATCACGTCGAGTTCATGGGACATTGACGTAATTTGTAGTATAAGATAGATAGATAGATAGATAGATAGATAGATAGATAGATAGATAGAGAGAGAGAGAGAGAAAATATACGACGGTATTTGGTAAATTATACAACTTCATTCTCCCAGATATATGTATATGATCGACTGATCACATCCGCATCGTTCCTACTGCAAGACTTTCTTATCTCCTCGCTTACACCTTCCTTTACTAGCGCATCTTTAGAAAACTAACATTACTCAACCCGTTATTTTGCATGAATAACTATTATTTAAAGAGTATATATTAATTGATCAAAGATAGTAACAGAAAGATTAATTCATCAAAAAACAGATAGAAAAAAATTATTCGTAGATAAATAAATATTCTTCTATCGTTATACATATTAGAATTTTAAAACAATCCGCAATCCGCTTGGACAAATGATGGTAGTGTACCAACTTTTTCGACGAGATCAAAAACACCGCCGTGGGATGACTCGGTTCTCGATCGAAACAGACGAAAGTCGATCGGCTTGTTCGCTTCTCGCCGGCCCTTCACCTCACCTTCAGACAACCCGAAGGGTCATATCACCGATGGAAAATCCTACGCTTTTCATGGCGCATCGAACTGGCTGAGACGACGTTAACCTTATCGTCGGCTCCAGAATTGCGCGTCTCCCGTCGTGGGTTGTCCCGTATCGATAACCCATAGAAAGATAAACTTTGCACGTGACTGATAAACCGTCGAAAATCTACAAAAAGCGCGGCGCACTCTGACGAGCCGATTAGTCATTTTTTTATTGATGTATCCGTCTCTTTCTCTCCCTCTCTCTCTCT
Source organism: Formica exsecta (assembly GCF_003651465.1). NCBI lineage: Eukaryota > Metazoa > Arthropoda > Insecta > Hymenoptera > Formicidae > Formica > Formica exsecta. The sequence goes on from NW_021850256.1 coordinate 959,702, forward strand.
CTCTCTTCTCTCGCTTTCGCGCATCCTCACGTATGTCACTCTTTTGTCTCGCGACGCGCTGAAACTTTCAGACGCGCTAAATTGCTGCCCCTTTTGCGGGAAAACTCGCGGGAGGAATTACGGGCAGTGCGAGATACATGGCCCGAGAGAGCCATTAATAAAACATCGTTTACCCTTAAACCATCTCCCAGCTTTTCTGACTGTGGCCGCGGCAATTCCGTCGCTGCGTAAGGATAGATCATAATTGCGTGCGCGCGATTCCAATTCTCGGTATTTTGAAAGTTAGCTAGGAGAAAATATCCACGTTGCTGTATCCGCCGCAGCTACTTGTCCGCGCTATACTTTCGTTTGCGTGCGGAGCTCGCGACGATTCTTAAGTATATGTGTATGTGTGTGTATGTGTGCACGCGCGCGAAGAGGATTTCGGCTGGCGCAGGTACAAGAGGAAAAAAAAGTTTTATGAAATATAAGCGTGAGCGTCACACGCAGCTGCAGGTGCATCGGACTGCATACAATATCGCCTTCTATCCCCCGCGCGGAATCTCTCCTCCTTTGTCGCGAATATCGTCGCAACACGTTTATCGGAATTTTTCCCACGATTCCATCCACGATTCATCGGCCGCTACAGACAAAGTTTCCTTGTCGGTTATATAATCCACGACAAGAAACGTGTGGCTTCTATAGATTGATATTATTTTCGATAACAATGGTGGAGACGTTTCTCTCCCCCTCTCTCTCTCTCTCTCTCTCTCTATCTATTTCTCGACAAACGTCGACGAAAAAAACATTGACAATCATTTCGTCGCAACGAATGAAAATATCACGGTACATTCGAACGCGAGAGTTTTTCTAATTTGCGAGAGAGGAATCGTACGAGTGTTTCGCAGCGCGAAATAAACACGTCGTCGACGTGGTAACCAGGCCCGGTTATGCATCTCGCAAAACGGCATTCGCCGTACATAGGGTAAATGAACGCGCGCTGACTTTAATAATTAGTTGAGGCGCTTTGTAAATAAATATTTTCGCGCATCCTCTCTCTATCGTTATCGCCATCTCGTGTACATAGGATTTTTCCGTCGACGGGGCGACGGTTTTATTCGGGTCGGATAATTGAGGGCGTTACGAAGCGTACGTGATTCCGGAATAATTGGATAACGCGCGGTGGGACGCGAAACTTTTGATGCACTTTGCACGCCTCCGTCATGGCCTTCGCGTCCCTGCCGACCGTTTTGTTTTCCCCCTTCTCCTCACCCTCTTTGTCCTCCTTCGCCTATCCATTTCCGCGGAAAGTTAATTTGTAGAAAGCTCGTGAAACACGTAGAATAAATACATTCTTCCGTTTTAACAGCGCGGCGGCGGCTCGTGCAGGCATGCCATATCGGTGTCGTTTGTCATGCACGAAGCACGAGCAACGACGTTATCGCGTTCGCGATTAATACCCCTGACAAATCGAGGCGCAAAAAGGGAAAGAAACGGTGGAAGCGCAGTGCGGGCTCACGAGAAAGATAGGAGTGTGCGTGTATGTGTGTGTGTGTGTGTAAAAGAGAAAGAGAGAGAGAGAGAGAGAGAGAGAAGATAAAAGAGAGAGAGACTATGTGTCCTGTTCCCGTTTCGCGAGAAATTATCGACGCGCGACCCACGCGCCTTGAAATTACGGCGCGTTTATAGGACGGCCGCGCATTACGTGCTCTTCTTCCACAATTTTGCCTTCGAACGAAAGACCAAGTTTTGCGGGAGTAAAATTGTATGTAGGGTAAAGTGTGCGGTAAAATCGAACGATCGCGTCTATTTTCGCGCAGAGATGTAGACGAAATTCGATAAAAACGTGGGTGAAACTGGCTGATGCCTCGAATGACAAAAGTCTCGAACGAGATGTCACGCGCTTGTGACGTACCATCTCGTCTCCGACGAATTCGTCGGTACCGGTTTCGAAGATGTACATCGAGTACGCTCCATTTGATTCGTCTCCCTATCCGGTTTGTACCCTACTTTCTCCCATTACGCCTCTCCCAAACACACCGCGTCCTTTTTCCGCAATTTCGCCGAAACGCCCGCGTCCCCGCGTCGAGTAAATTGTGTCGTTGCGACGGAAACTGGGTCACTGTTACGCGGACGTTTATTCACGGGGAAACAAGTAGCAGGAAGGAACCACCGCGAGCGCGATAAGACGCGATACCGAGACGTGGTAGTCGAGACTGTGGCACGCGTAAAGGTTCGAAGGGAGGGAAAGTCAAAGCACGTCCCCGGAATCTTTTGGTAGCGCCATTCTAATTGGGGCAGGTGTTAATTAAAGTGCGCTCGCGCTTAGGCAAAGACGACGACGACGACGACGACGTCGTCGACGACGATGATGACGTCGTCGTCGTCGCGACACGGCCATGGCGCGGCGACCCGGCGACGGACTTTGTTCGCGAAAATAATGATCTTTCCATTATCCGGCGCTGCGCTGTCCGTCCTTTCTCAACCCATTGTCCTCTTCATCGTCCACGTTATCGTCTTTATTGTCCTGCTCGACGCTTCGTGTGCCCCTTCCTTTTTTCCACCGCGGCCGCGTTCGAGAATAAACGGAAAGGCGCTCGATGAAAAATGCTCTCAAGATTACGAATAAAGGATCGTCGGATTATTTTCGGCTGCACGCCGTGCTATTTTTTGCCGTCATTAATTCATCTCTCTCTCTCTTTCTCTCTCTCTCTCTCCGCGTCTTCCCCGTGACGTTCGAGAGTCGCGCGCGTGGTGTAATTACCGCGTGATTGGCGCGACCATTTATGTCAATTTCCGCAGCTGGCTACAAGCGTCTGACACTGTCGGTGACAAGATTGTCATCGACAAAATTAAGTGAATAATTAACATTGCGTAAGGCGCGTAATAACGTCTGTCAAGTAAATCTAATCAACTGTACGATTCTTCGAAGTCGCGCCGTTTATACATTTATGTTGTGCTATCATTGGCATGGCAACGTGCGGTGACAAGTTCGTGCTCATCGAAATGGCAATAATATACTTTCAAAGCAACGCTTGACAGTGCAAGATACGGACAGAGATGTAATTCGCGTAATGAGATACGAAATAGATGTTAGGCTTGATGTCATACGACGTACCGGGCGTGAGCTGTCGCGGGTCTCGTATTCAAACTTTACGGGCTCATTTATTGTCGCGTCGTACCACCGTCACACGGGTTCGATACATTTTACGAGGAAATAGAAAGGAGCAAAACTTTATCTCGATATACGCCATTTCCCTCAGAATGCAACGTACGAACGCGCGTACGTATTTTTCTGAAAATTAATCATATGTCAAAACTCGCGATCCATCAAAATCAATCATGCTGCTCTTAAAATTGATCAAAAGATATTAAAATGTATAAAGAGTACTCTCGATAAAGAGAGAAAATGAGAAAGGGACACGATGACGTCTTATTATGCCAAGAAGAGAAAATATCGTCTTGCCCGTAGAGTCCCATCGGAGCAGACCCGTTTGTCGCCGGTGCCGATCCGTCATCGGATAATACGATTCGATTAGAAATATCGCTCTAATGAGGCTCAAACTGCGTCCGAAAGATGATTAATGAAACTCGCCGTCCCGATGGATTGAACTTTTCGACGAGCGCCATAGAAAAGGGCTTTCGTATCATTGCACAGACAGGCAACGATGTAATGAGATGAAATTCGCAGTTTGGCCGCATTATCGTGATTATGAAATGATTTGAAACCAACAAGGCTGTGTTAATTAAAGAAGCGCCACTTCCTCATCCGGCTTCCATGTCGGGTCGAGGAAAAATTTGCAACTCGCCGCAACTCTTT
>NW_021850256.1:967714-980455 GCF_003651465.1 Formica exsecta
CCTGGGAAATTATGTGAGAATTTTAGAATTACACGTGAAGTTTGTGCTCGTTGCCCGGATAAAAAGAGTCGGGATAAAAAATGAGGCTCGGATCGACTTTCGGACTTTCCGGATGCGCTTGTTGTTCTACCAGCCGGCACGCGGTGACTCGATGCTAAGCTTAATTATCAAGCCTCACGCGAACTTCTCATTATCGTGTTCTCGAGCGTGTCGACGGGCGGGCGATTCAAAGACAACGATACGGCGCGAAGCACATCGGGACTCATTAGTTTCAGTAGGGTTGAGCCTTACGGAAAATTAAGTGGACACCGGGCGTCGGATTAACCGATCGCCGAGTCCCAGCGATATCAGGAACGCTAATCGGCGAACTCTGATAATCTCGTTGCCTGTAAAATTGCAATCATGTCGAGTCGCGCGAAAATTCCTTAACCTAATTTAAAAGTTACCAAGATTTAAATCCCACAAAAGTTTACACTCTTCGCAGCTACTTTACGCAATTTGCATAAACTGTAGGTTTACAATAGATAAAGTTTCAATGTCATCCGCAAAGTCATGCCCTTCGTCCTTTTGACACGCGCGCATGCGAGTACTATCTAGCTTTTAACCCGGATTCCGGCAAAAACTGACGCCATTCTTCTTTGTAGCCCAACCAACCGTGCTGCAAGTCGTTGCGAGTTCCGCGCAGATAAACCTCGGATCGATGAGATCATTAACGACATCAGCGTTGACGACTGTTATCCGGGGCCACTCTTTAACGCGTCATTTGGATTAGAATTACTCTTGTTATCCCATTTCCGCTACAATTTGTAACGCGATACACCTGCAAAATTATGTTCTCACTCACGCTAAGGGATGCGCTAAGGGGAAATATAGCTGTTCAATTGCTATCCCGTAATTAGAGGTCATAGTGGTTAAACGTTGCAGGCTGTAATCTGTCGAACGATCTTTATAGATTATAATTTTGCTGGTAGTTTTTTAATAAAGTTTGATACCTATTTTTATTTTTCTGTTATAATCTCCTATATAATACGCTTTACGAAAAAGAAAAAAAATATATTTCTCTTTTATGCGAATTCAATTTTTTTTAAATAAAAACCTGCAATTATCGATAAAACTAATAAAATATTAGTTGACCTATATATATTCAGGATTGCTATGGGACGCATCAGAGCAAGGTGCGTTTAATAATCGCCTAGAAAAACGTGTAGACTTGTAAAATAAAATGATTTCTATTTGCCTTTTATTAATGATTGCACAGGCCGACAAAAAAAAGTTTTTGTCAAGTAACTTTAATCAGAGTAGGTGTTTCTTATAGATTTTTGGCCATAAAAAACAATACTACTATCCAAATTGCTCTATCACGTCAGGTTTTAAAGTTATTTTGAGTTTTAAGATGAGAAATCAGCGATTCTTTTATTTTATTTAAATATTATTTAGACAACGGCATTGTTTTTTGTGGCCAAAAATCTATAAGAAACACCTACTCTGATTAGAGTTACTTACAACATTTTTTTTTGTCTGCCTGTGTTATTGGAAATTGGAGCAATGATGAATGCAGCGATACATAATGCGACAAGGTTGCACGCATATAAGCTGTCAATACGTCGCGTATTCGTCGCGGATAAGATTAGCATGCTTCGTTGCGTCTGCACAACCGCGCTAACCGTATGGCATCATAAAGCCGGATGTATAATTGGCATGCAGCCTGCGGAATTCCGCATCGTTATGCCGTATTAATCCTATTGCGAACAATCTTGGGTATTATCCTCTTCGTAGTAATCTCCCGCGCAATCGTATTCCAAGTGTGCGCGATGCACTTGGACAAAACCATCAATTGCGAATCACTCTCGTGGACTCCGGACCGTTTCTCTTTCGGCGATATGCGTCTGATCAAGTGTTCGCTCGCACGTTACGTACATGATGTTACATGATGTAACAAGGAAGATTTTACAGCCCAAAGACGCGTGATGCTTTTCTGTATCTTTTAAATTTCGCTGGAAATTTTTCGTTGTCGAATTCCGAGGCGAGAAATGAAATCGGGAAAGTATTTGAACTGACGGATTATGATAATAAATTCCATTTTGGCCGCAATACCGATAGTCGATCTCTTGTGCGCGTACCATGTCAGATATATTACCCGATGCTTCGTTTGAACGGAATCGCGATGTATTCCAAAGTCATTTCACCGCGACTGATTTCCACGTCCGCGCGCGGGTACATACATCTGTTTATACGCAACTGCAAACACCTTCGTGCTCACACAACACGGTGTGTACATAAGCTCTGCATTTCTACGTGCGCACAGTGCTTTATACGTGCCAGTGCAAATCAGGCCGCGTTTAGGCAGGATCAAAATTGAAGCGCCGGAGGAGACGTTGGTTATACGCCGTGATTAGGATTAACAGAGCAATTTGCACATCTTTCAAAGTAATTCGTGCCGGATTTGAAAGTCACTGCGCGCAGAGAGAGATCTTTGTATCTTCTTCCATTCGTAGCGAGAACAAAGGGACACGTCGCTATTTCCAGCTAACGTTATAAAATTGATGGGAACAGGAATATCTGTTCAGTTTTCGGCATGCGCGGTTATTTCAGTATTTTTAACGTACGTTTAAATCGGGGTGCAGGCGATTGCTACGTTAGCGCTTTAGCAGATAAGATACACACAGGATTAAGCGATTTCCACGGTAAGCCCGCCATTTCGCAAGCAGATGTTCCGTTCGCACGGTCCAATCATTAATCGCCCTCCCACTAATAGCTGAAAGCACTTCAACTCTACTTTCAACCCCAGGCCATTAAAATGAGTCCAAAAAGTATCTCTCGATCTCGATCTCCGATGTGTAAGCCTCACGTGAGAAATTCGACAAACAGGAAGAACATCCTGCTACTTACTTATTCTTATGTAGTTTGCTCTGTTCAAATTATTCGCACATTTTCATAAGATAACTATATTAATCAAAAAACACAAATATCTAAAACATAATCTTTAGAAATGTGTTTACATTCACATTTTCAAAGAAATAATTTAATCTTTTATAATAAAAGAGAGAGATAAAAAGAGAAATTTCAGTTTTATCTCAATTTATTAAAATATTTAATATATATATCCTTCTGTTCCCTTCCTCTCTTTATTTGCTCGAAGATATACTCACAATTATAATTTGTAAGACGCATCAACCATGATTACGAGAAGATGATAATATTGCGGAATGCTAATTATACATTCTAGCACATAGTACGTATATACACACCGACGACTGTTTTAGTCGGATTATGTCACCTTATTACACAAAGTTTACTTATACCAAATATGCATTAATAGGCACTAACTAAAATAGCGCCAAGATAAACGCGGCTGTGTGCGGGAAGCACTTAAGAAGGAATAATTCAACCAGATACACGTGGCGTTTCTCTCGCATCTGTGTCTCTTGGCGATACATAAATATACTATTCCGCTCGCAGTTACAGTAAAATATTGTCGCAGACAGTTTCATGTATCATTGACTCTCTCAGAAATAAGAGACGAAATTCTTAAACGATTTAGTAGTATATATAACGTTGCGAGACGTTCGTAAATAAATATGGGGACATGATTGGAAGGTAACGTGGGTCTCGCGAATGCTCGATTCTACGGGCTTTTACAGATGCGGCCCGCTGCATCTATGAGACCGAATGGATTTCAGGGCAATTTTTCTATTTCCGACTTTTTCGTCGTGAAGGAGCAACCGAGCGATCAGATTTACAAGGGTCCGCGATATCGATCGTGCGGGATGTTCTAGCACTTCGATAAACCATTTTTCTCCGACCGTCTCGCTACGGAGGCGGAATAAAGTTACCATCTCCCTCTGTCCTCCTCCCCCTTCCCACCCCGTTTTTGCCCTCCTCGCGGTATATGAGTATACCGTTTTCGTCTCGTACTAACGAAAGTACTAATTTTTATTTTACTGCTTTTAGCATCAAGCAGCCGTTGCAAAATGACGTTTCTTTCCTCGGTTTCTCAGCCACGAGAAAAAAAAGATAGGAAGAGAAAGATAGAGAGAGAAAGAGAGAGAGAGAGAGAGAGAGAGAGAGAGAAAAGATTAAAATCGGCATTCGATAAAATATGAAAAATTGAAATAAAAATGCTCTTTAAGGTGAGATAATTAAACGAAGATCAATAGGAAAAAAAAAAAAGAGGCGATTATTATTAAGAGACATGAAAATCCGAAAAGACGAGTTAATTCCGTGCCGCTTCGTGGCGTTCAAGAAGCTCCTTGCCGTGTAAGCAGTTTCGCACGATAATTTCTCCCTTGTAGGAGCGAAAAAAAATGCATCGCCGGCGTAATCTCCCGCTGCCATCGGATCGCACGTAATTCCGTATCATTCTTTCGACCGATGTAATTATCCCCGGACACGCGGTACCGTACGGTCGCATTCGTTACGCGGGCATTCCCAAAAGGCGGGCCATAACTGCTGAATCGTCCCTTATCGTTCCGCGAATAGCCACGTGATCGAATTTAGTTGAGATTGAACCGAAACGGGACGGTCGTACCGGGACTTCCGGTAATCCACTTTCCCTTAAACCGCGGACTTTCCCTCCCTTTTCCTCCTCCTCCTCCTCCTCTCCTCCCCTCCTTAAAGCAGGATAAATGGTTAGCGTGGAGAAACCAGAACCTGAAGTAAATTCTCGAGTGTGCGCCCCGCGGATTAACTTTCTACTAACTACTTGCATTACGGGAAACAGCCCCGGCGAAATTGGAATATATTTCGCTCCGTGACGTCGTTTAGCACGCTCAAAACTGTCATCGGGAAATTGATACTGAGCAGAATGGTCCGGTCTCAGGAATAATAATCTCGCAACGAGAGAGAATTGCAACTTTGTCGAGCCACACATCAGTGAATGATTCGACGGATTATAATTTCCTTACGAGAAGACTACGTTAATTAATTAAATCATCTATTTTATTTTTGCGAGCTCGCTATAATCATATAGTTATCGGACTCGCAGAATTATATATAAATAACGAAATGCTAAATTTTGCTTCGCGTTTCTCCGTCAAATGCATTATCTACATATAACCTATGTAAAACGAGCACAACTTTATCGAGTTAAAACGATTGATTAGCTATTTATCAATATATTCTATAATTCTATAAGTATTTCGAGTATCGCTCACATATTTCACGGCGATCGACGTGAAAGATATTTCGACGAGAAATGAATCGTGACAGTAGCCGACTTACATGCAAAATGCAACATGCGCTTGAATTTCGCCGACGCGACACGTCGTTTCCGCCTCGAAAATAATTCAAGTAGAGAGAGATAGATAGACTGGAATTTAGCGCTCGTCTTGATAGCGCGTGCGTGCGCGTTTAAAGGCTACGGAAAGAGCGTCCGTGATTGCTGACTTTAGGATTCCAAGGAGATCGTTTTATGGGATACGCAATGGCTATTTTTACGGTCTTTTTATTTTTGATGCGAGGGTCGAGAGCCGAGTCGACATCTTTGACAGATTGATAATATTACAGTCACGCGTGCTACGAATGATAGAAACGGGCATCAATTCAGACTTTCTAACGTATAAAGTTGTAATTATAGATTACAATGAAAAGATTGAGAAATTAATTAAATATTTCTTAAACTTGAAAATCTTTTTCCGCAGGATTAAACCTGTTAGAACAAGGATATTATAAACTCTAATCTTTCTTTCCTCGTGAATTATGGATTCCTCTTTCTACGGGCCAAGAAATAAATTTGGTTTACAACTTATTTAGTGTTTCTGAATAAAGAATTCAAGTCCTTCGGGCAAGTTCTTAAGATAAATTATAACATCCATTTCTTTTTAGCTCGCTAGTGGCACATAGCCTGGAAATAAAAATCCATTTGGTTCACCGAGATCTCGCGAGTATTCGCAAGTGTATTTACATGTCGGTGAGAGAGTGGATCCTAGAATAGAGTAGATAGGTAGATATGGTAACATTTAAAGCGGCGTTCACTTAACCGCGCTGCTTTCATTAAGCAGCCTGTGACGAGCCTGAGGGATTGAAGAGGACTAAGAGAGAGAGAGAGAGAGAGAGAGAGAGAGAGATAGAGAGGGAGAGAAAGAGACTTGGTAGATCTCGCCGCTAAGGTACACAAAGTACGTAACGCACTTTCTGTGTACGTATGCGGTTGCGGTGTCGTTCTCGCGTTAACAATACGTAGATACTACGCTCCGTGTGCAGCCGGGAATTAGATCGTTCCACCGAGGATCGGCTAGACCGCATCCTCATCGCGCATTCGTATCGCGAACGTGCCAGGATATTAAATCCGACTGTGTGTGAAGAGATCGCTGTGTACATGGTAATGATAATTTAATACCAATCAATATCGTAACTATGTCGCAGATGATCGTTTATACGACATCGTACAAAAATAAAGTAAACTACCAAGAGCATCAATTCTAAATAATATTAAGCGTCACAGAATTTTTATATCCCAGATTTATTTATGAACGAGTAAACTTTCAAAATTATACGAGGTGCCTTATTTTTCGATAACATCATTGTGTTATCTACTGACGCAACGTCTTATAAAATAAAATTATTTATCAAAGAGAATCCTTTAAAAAAAAAAAAAAATGTAATTATAAATAGAGCATTCGAGTATGATCGCGATTAAAACAGCAGCTTGCGTCTACGAGTTTAAGATTGCGGCAAGTACTAAGTAATGACGATTTTTAGATCGCATGCTGGGAATATCGAGGCTAAGATCTTCACGAGGGAATCGGGTAAAAAGAAACGAAGATAAACCACCAACGCCGGATACGTATCAGACCAAGTGCATCGCGGCGAGAAAGCGGAGGAAAATAGAAACGCCGTTATCGCGCCGCGCGGTATTTTAGTAGCCGAGATGTTTCTAGCAGCGCGATTTCCAACGGATCGATAGAACGACCACTCTTTATCGTAAGTTTGCTGCGCCGGCGATGACGCCACGTCGCTAATGACATTCCTTTCATTAAGACTTCACGATGACATCTTCATCGGCAGTGCAAATGCAAACGGCTCCTTGTGAAAAACAGCTCCTTGCTCCGTCCGCGGAAAACAATTACCGGTCGAATCGATGCGGGAGTGCGAGATTTTATATAACACGACCGTGAAAAAGTTTCGCCCCTCTTTGCGAAGACTGTCTTCTTCGATCCAGAAGATTCCGTCCGGATTTCGGGTCCGGACGGAGTTCATTTCATTTCGAATTTCTTTTAGAGACGAAAAATTCGAAGTGTGACGCATTCACGAGATGCTTGGATCGTGAATTAAATAAATAGTCGACGAAGCGATTGATCTGTATGAATTTTGAGAAGAACTTTTCTCTCACTCTCTCTTTCTATTGTCTATTGGAAGAAGAGTTAATAGAGTTTTGGAATTACAATGTGAAAACATCCTGTTTACTTGGCGCGTATAACACATAAAATCTTTATAGCCGTGAGGTTTTTTTTTCGCGAAAATCTAGATAAATAGAACTTTGCCGGTGTAAACTCACGGAGGTTGCAAGTTCCGCGCGTTCCGCGTTAACTTCCACGGCGCCGTACTCGGGATACAAAAATTCAAGTTATGCAATATACTACGGGCGCGCGGCTTAAAGAACTTTTTGCGAGATCCCATACAGAAAGTCCACGTTCGATGAGTTACGGTCCATTTAGCAAAACTGTTTACGCTAACTTCTCCGAAACTAGGAACATAAGCGGAATTCTACAAGGCAAAGAAGTCTCTTTTCCTCCCTCCCTCCCTCTCTCTCTCTCTCTCTCTCTCTCTCTCTCTGTTCTCGGAGCCGTTGTGCCGAGATGTTTCTAGCAGCGCGATTTCCAACGGATCGATAGAACGACCACTCTTTATCGTAAGTTTGCTGCGCCGGCGATGACGCCACGTCGCTAATGACATTCCTTTCATTAAGACTTCACGATGACATCTTCATCGGCAGTGCAAATGCAAACGGCTCCTTGTGAAAAACAGCTCCTTGCTCCGTCCGCGGAAAACAATTACCGGTCGAATCGATGCGGGAGTGCGAGATTTTATATAACACGACCGTGAAAAAGTTTCGCCCCTCTTTGCGAAGACTGTCTTCTTCGATCCAGAAGATTCCGTCCGGATTTCGGGTCCGGACGGAGTTCATTTCATTTCGAATTTCTTTTAGAGACGAAAAATTCGAAGTGTGACGCATTCACGAGATGCTTGGATCGTGAATTAAATAAATAGTCGACGAAGCGATTGATCTGTATGAATTTTGAGAAGAACTTTTCTCTCACTCTCTCTTTCTATTGTCTATTGGAAGAAGAGTTAATAGAGTTTTGGAATTACAATGTGAAAACATCCTGTTTACTTGGCGCGTATAACACATAAAATCTTTATAGCCGTGAGGTTTTTTTTTCGCGAAAATCTAGATAAATAGAACTTTGCCGGTGTAAACTCACGGAGGTTGCAAGTTCCGCGCGTTCCGCGTTAACTTCCACGGCGCCGTACTCGGGATACAAAAATTCAAGTTATGCAATATACTACGGGCGCGCGGCTTAAAGAACTTTTTGCGAGATCCCATACAGAAAGTCCACGTTCGATGAGTTACGGTCCATTTAGCAAAACTGTTTACGCTAACTTCTCCGAAACTAGGAACATAAGCGGAATTCTACAAGGCAAAGAAGTCTCTTTTCCTCCCTCCCTCCCTCTCTCTCTCTCTCTCTCTCTCTCTCTCTCTCTCTCTCTCTCTCTCTCTCTCTCTCTCTCTCTCTCTCTCTCTCTCTCTCTCTCTCTCTCTCTCTCTCTCTCTCTCTCTCTCTCTCTCTCTCTCTCTCTCTCTCTCTCTCTCTCTCTCTCTCTCTCTCTCTCTCTCTCTCTCTCTCTCTCTCTCTCTCTCTCTCTCTCTCTCTCTCTCTCTCTCTCTCTCTCTCTCTCTCTCTCTCTCTCTCTCTCTCTCTCTCTCTCTCTCTCTCTCTCTCTCTCTCTCTCTCTCTCTCTCTCTCTCTCTCTCTCTCTCTCTCTCTCTCTCTCTCTCTCTCTCTCTCTCTCTCTCTCTCTCTCTCTCTCTCTCTCTCTCTCTCTCTCTCTCTCTCTCTCTCTCTCTCTCTCTCTCTCTCTCTCTCTCTCTCTCTCTCTCTCTCTCTCTCTCTCTCTCTCTCTCTCTCTCTCTCTCTCTCTCTCTCTCTCTCTCTCTCTCTCTCTCTCTCTCTCTCTCTCTCTCTCTCTCTCTCTCTCTCTCTCTCTCTCTCTCTCTCTCTCTGTTCTCGGAGCCGTTGTAATTTTTTGCCCTCTCTTAAGTATCCCGTAATGATCAGAAGTAAAATCGCAAAGTTGGGCGAATGGAAAATGTCAAATATTTATTCCCAGTTTCAAAGGGAAAATATTTGGTCACGTGCATGTATGTGTATTCGCGCGTGGTTTTACGCTCGGGCGAAAAATATCTATCCCGATCATCAAAGTTGCTTGAAATAAATGCCACGGATATAGGGAATGAAAAGATCGTAAATTTCGCGAGTGTCGCGCGCGGACTTAAGATCTCTTCGAAGCGGTCGGAGGACGCGTTTCGCGCGCGTCGTAGTAGTTGAGAATTCGAATCCATCGATCAGAGCCTCTAACGGGGGTTACCTGGATCAAGGTGAAGAGTCCTCGAGATGGAAAAAGTGGCAGGCCCTTCTCTACTGGGAATTTTCGATGGGGTGAGAAGTGGGATGTAAAACTTCGAGAGGGGCGAAGAAAGAGGAACGATCGTGACTCCAACGAAGTGGCGTATCTATCCTTTTTCAACAATACTCTAGCGACGACGAACATTTTCATCCTGTCATAGAGATTAAACAGATTAAAGAAAAGAAAAACAGTAAAAAAGAAAGAAAATACTACGACATTAAACTATAAAATTTATGAAATGTACATTTGTGCTTGTCGTAAGGAACGCAGAAAGATCCTTTGCGTAACTACAAATATAATACGTTATGCGTAGCATGTGGAATATATTATCCGGTTTAATCATACACTGGCGCTATCACCAGTCACGCGAGCTTATTCTCCGTTGAATATGTATAGATAATATGTAAATATGTAACTCTCGCGAGGGGGGAACGGACACTTCGCCGTCAGAAAGCCAGCGGATTAAGTAAATATTCGTGGGTATCGCCGGATGAAGTTCAAGACATAAGCATCATCGACAGATAGCGAGTAGTGACCACATATAAACTTGGCAAAGTCCATAAACTCAGATAGAAACTGCCAAACGTATTCTCACCGGCACCGGCGCGTTAGCCAGCCGATTCCCTCTCTTTCTTACTTTCTATCTTTGTCAGCGGCTTTAATAAAAGACGAAACTATCCATGCGCGTGCGCGAAAAATTCCAAGGTTCATTAGCACGTACTATATATGTGGAGAAAGAAGCCCTCTCGGAAATTTTTCGCGCGACACGATCCCCCTAACGCGGAAGTCGCCGCGGCTCATTATAATGCCAAGTTTTTCACGAAGAATCGGAAAACCACTCCTCCATCTAACGTAGAATTACATTCTTACAACCAATTTGCATTTTCATCGCGTTCGTCACGATAGAAAAAGACTCGTTGGAATCCTTGTGTCCCTCATCGCATATAATATAACTTATTGCACATACAATATAAAAATACATATAAGTTCTTTTCCTTGAATAAAAAAGATAATTTCTTTACTCGATCGGTGATTCTTCTCCGTTAGTTTTGCTGAATTTTACGTAGTCTACTCGTAACTATTCGAGTATTATTCTGCGTAAAATATTTCGTGGAGTAGGAAAAGAGCCACGAAACTTCTTTATGATCTCGACATGGTTCTTTAAATTCAGACACGAGGCGAGAGGACGATGGGAGAATTACGAGGAGAGGTCGGAAAGCTTTCTTACAATTGGCAGGCGGACCGATGCTTCGGCGATCTCTCCTTCACGAGTTCTTTGGCCTGGATGGCCGTCTATATCGTCGGATCAATGGGATCGAAATAAGATGGATACAGACTCGGAGACTCGGGCACTCTTTTGCCATTCTTTCTTTTTCTTCCTGTCGATGTGGTAAGGGCACAGTAGCACTCTTAGCTTTCTCTCCTTACAGGAACAGATGTAGGGCAGGCGGTCAACCAACCAGAATCCCTCTCTATCGAATACATAAAACATACCAGAGAGTTGGTACGGAGCGTATACGCGTCCGCTTCGTTACGTATGAATGTATTCGAGTAAATACACAATTTGCGAACATGCGTTTCATCGTAGTATTTTGACAGAACGCGAATATTTCGCAAGAAAAAGATCAAAATCCTTTTAATAACTTTACAAACTTTTTGAAATGTTTATAGCGTCGTATATAAAAATAACATACAAAATTTCATTGATAAATAAGCATCTACTACTGAAGGTATTAAGCAATACTGTTTTCCTTGAATTGTGTAATAATTAGAAATCGCGATTTATCGATCACAACGTTCATAATAATAAACTGGCAAAATATTACGCTGTTGCAAATTACCGTCAGTCCGGTCGTGGAAATTTGGAGAGTGATTTTGCCTCATGAATTTCAATGCGCGGCCGGTAGTGGTAGATTAAGATCGGCCGAAATCGGCAGTCGAGTTCGACCAAATTGCTCGACTTCGAACAATTTGCTTAATTATGTAGTTCAATGGAATTGTAATGTAATGATATCTGCAGCGCGTTGAAATTTACAGCTGCAGACTGCATTTTATTTATTTCTTCATGCAATGAGATTAAAGAGTTGAATATATACTCAATAAATTCGTACACGTAATTATTTGAGAAGAATCGCTAATCGAACAAGATAAAATGTTTAACTGTTTAAACAAATGTTTAAAAGAACATTGGAAATTTTTTATTCAAATAACGCCGAGATCTAGATTACGAGAATGCTTTTAAAACAATGACAAATTATTCAATTCGACATTTTTCAATGGAGGCACGTCGCGGACATTAATTTTACGAAATATTCCCCGGGAAAATCGAAAGCACATAAGTGCCCGTTGGATGTTGTGTAAGCAACGATGTGAATGTACTATATCCCGGAGAGAACTTTCCGTGCGTCGCGCTGTAATAGCTCTATTTATTGCAGTAATAACTGCTACCCACCTACGTACGAGAGTACCTTCTTGCTAACGTGCAGATACGTATTATACGGGAGAAGTAAAGGAGAACAGGCCAATCCTCTTATCTGCAGAAACGCGTCCGAAGGTATTCGGCCTCATTTAATGCATGGTCGAAATACGAGAAAGGTCGATGATGCTCCGTATTTGTACTTCGTAATTACGCGATCGATCGCGAGCCTTTATAAAGCCGAGGCGGCCTCGTTGCCCATACATCAACGGTATGTGTCCAAGTAAGTAATAGTGGATCACGGTTGACCGACACACGACGGGGTATCCTGCCTGCACGAAAGGTAACTCGCGCAATCCGAGACGATATGTTTGAGAATAATTTGATTGATAGGCGGCACACACGATAGGCACGATAAATATGATACAATGATACGGGATGCGGAATGGATGGAGAAAGGTTTGCGCAACAACGTCGCCGTTTATTCGTAACGGCTATATAAGTAACCGCGTTCTCCGCGTTTTTACCGCGTCACGTGGATTCTCCCTCGTCCTGTCAGTTTCATTTTTTTCCAATTCAGACGTTTAACCGACGCGAAAAATATATCGGGAGACGAGTGCCCTCGAACTCTGCGTAATTGAATGCGCGTTGATTGATAGGTATTTTAAACAAAAGCAAAACGTTATAACTATCACATC
>NW_021850256.1:980510-1026998 GCF_003651465.1 Formica exsecta
AAGAGTGCAGACAGGCGAAAAAAAAAAGAAGCCTTGTTATACACGAGCGAACGAACGATCGACTCACGCTCCGGATTGAAGGAGAGGCGCTCGGTCTGAAATAAAAAAAAAAAAATCCGATGTCGACACGAGTACCTTCTTGTGTTGCGACATACTCTCGAGTTAAGGTATAAGAGTAACGCGGAATTATTTATGACCGCGTAAATAATTGCTGAGTAATAATGTTCCAGTTACGGATTTAATCTTTCATAGAATATCTTGAAAAGAAGAGAGAAAGAGAGAGAGAGAGAGAGAGAGAGAGAGAGAGAGAAAGACGACGCGATATATATTTTTCTATTTTTTATTTATCTTTATCCATTTTTTTCGAAGGGAAGATTATGAGAAATAGATAAAGTTATGCATTAAGTGAATGTATTTTTATATACCAAACAATAACTATAATTATTGCATAATTGAAGTTATTTTATGTTTTTAAATCCCTCGACAATAAGCTTTTATC
The DNA here is from genome assembly GCF_003651465.1 of Formica exsecta. Lineage (NCBI taxonomy): Eukaryota > Metazoa > Arthropoda > Insecta > Hymenoptera > Formicidae > Formica > Formica exsecta. The sequence goes on from NW_021850256.1 coordinate 981,010, forward strand.
GGCCATCACAATATATTCTTGTCTCGTAATTTTGTCTCATGTCTGAAAAATCATGCGTCTCACTACTCTGGTCATGAATACACATATACATACGCACACAACAAATCTCGTCCGGCCATTTCGTTCTTACCTTTTGTATCGACACGACTCTTGACTTCCAGAACTTCTAGAATTCTCTCTTCCCGGGAAACTACCGATTCTTATCCGAACGAGGGTGGATTATTGCCACCATTTCATAGCGCACGGGCCATAAGGCTGGCGAGCTATCGCATGATATTTGACAAAGATAAGAGAGAGAGATAAAGAGAGAGAGAGAGAGAGAGAGAGAGAGAGAGAGAAAGACGACGCGATATATATTTTTCTATTTTTTATTTATCTTTATCCATTTTTTTCGAAGGGAAGATTATGAGAAATAGATAAAGTTATGCATTAAGTGAATGTATTTTTATATACCAAACAATAACTATAATTATTGCATAATTGAAGTTATTTTATGTTTTTAAATCCCTCGACAATAAGCTTTTATCGGCCATCACAATATATTCTTGTCTCGTAATTTTGTCTCATGTCTGAAAAATCATGCGTCTCACTACTCTGGTCATGAATACACATATACATACGCACACAACAAATCTCGTCCGGCCATTTCGTTCTTACCTTTTGTATCGACACGACTCTTGACTTCCAGAACTTCTAGAATTCTCTCTTCCCGGGAAACTACCGATTCTTATCCGAACGAGGGTGGATTATTGCCACCATTTCATAGCGCACGGGCCATAAGGCTGGCGAGCTATCGCATGATATTTATTAAAGCGTTATGACATGTTTTATTGCACCGCCCCGATCATCCCTGATTTTTATTGTCAATTTATACCGCCCGCTCTATGCAAATAATGTCAGTCCGGCGCCAGTACACGTCTGCGTGTTTACATCTAACTTGTGAAAATTCTTAAACCGAGATATTGCCCTGACAAAGACGTTGCCCGTAATGTACATAATTCTCCCGGACGCGTCAGAAATTAATATATCGATTAACTACCCTCGCGTTATTTTATAAGCGAAAGTCGGCCGATGAAAAACTCACGTCGGAGAAGAGTATCGTTAAAGACGAAGTACAGTGCCGTTATCCACAAATTGCTGAACATCGTACACGGTGCGCACACTCTACGAGACTACTAAAGTAGTATTAAAACTTTCTTATTTATGGATTTTCAGCAAATCGCTCGCTCCTACGTATTTAAATTAACATTTTACAACTTCGAAAGGTAGTTCCGATCTCTTTGCAAGCTTGAAAAACGTGAGCGGAAATAATGGGGCGCATTAAAATTATTTTCTCACGCTTCGCGAATATCTGTTAAATCCCACGAAAATCGAAGAGCGAGTGCTGCAAAAACTTTTTACAAACAATATATATGGCAACTACGAATCGCGTTATCGGCGTTGTCGTCCGCTCATCGATCCTTTCGATAGAAATTGGGCTAACCGGCCAGTCGTGACGTATTCCGACAACCTTGATTATTCCTTGTTCCAGGCCAATTATTCGTACAACGGTTTTGCTTCCCTCGTGTCCTCCATCATTTCCGCATCCCTTCTTCGCCTCATGCCTCATCCACGTCTCATCTTATTACACGTAGGGCAACTATGATCCAGATTATTGCGTGTGTCTGTGTGTGTGTGTGTGTGTGATTACGTGTCCTCGTTATTTCCTAACGCCATGATAAGCGTCGTGAGTCATTATAAAAGAATGCGAATGGCCTGTATTATTTATTCGTTATAATTACTATAAATAAGACGCATACGTGCTTTTTGTGAATTCGTGTTTACAAAAGTTGTCACGACAATTTCGGAACAACATGAAACCCAAAGCTAATGACTTTTTTGCGTTAGGTTAAATCATCTCTATAATACCGTGCATCGAACGTGATTACGCGCAATCAACCACTTTTTTTTCTTCATCTAGATCTAGGTAGTCCTTTCACCTTTAATATTTTAATGAATATATAGAATTTTCATATACACATATGTATACGAATATGTGTACGAATGGATAAATACAAATGTACATATGTACGAATGGATAAATAGAATCGCTCGGGAGAAACAACGTAATGTTAATCACACGCACGATTGCCTACTCGAATTTACAAACTCTCAAAAGATCAAATTAATCTTTATAGATAAATAGAGTGTAATTTGTGTAACCATGAGAGATAACATTATACGTTTAAATTGAATATCGAAATCGGATGAGCGGATGATATTGCTTTGCTTTTACATCCATCCATGTATCCGATGTAGTCGGTTATATACCGGGTAAAGACAATATTTGTATACACGAGCCACTCTTAACTCTTTTCTAACGCTATCCCGATCATGACGCGCGTCGAAATTTTCGTATATTTAAAATCATCATGCCGATTACCTCGTTACGTTCACATACAGTTCAATTAAGCTTGTTAGACTCCAACGACGAGACAGCCAGTTAGGCGTTCAAGGATTTAATTGCGTCGGCGCACACCACTCGAGTCAGACATCAGCAGCAGCAGCAGCAGCAACAGCAGCAACTACGACGATGTAGGTACGGCGTTTCGGTAGACATATGCATAGCTCTCATCTGGGATAGGTACTCGTTATAGCATCAAACAATGTTCCGCCGATTACCATCATGCGTCCTATATTATAAGAAGCATTATTATAATGCGATCTCGTGTAATCTCATCATCGCAGAAACGCGTGCTTATTGCGGAGAAATTAATCTGACGTAATTTATTCTTGATACTATAAAAAAAATAAACTCGAATTTATTTTGAAACATGAGATCGAATGGAAGTTGTCGATACACTCTGTATATATCGATGATACCGAATCGTCAACTCGACGGTCGTTTATCTCCCTTCGGGCTGCTTCTCTGTTCGTAGCTCGCGCGACCACCGGCGCGTCTATTCTCAACGGCGCCCGAGGTCGTAATTAGTTTGTGGCTTTAGCCAGGTCTGTCATCCCTCCGCGTTTCGTCCAGCGAAAAAGGAACGACGCAAGTTGACACGTTCGCTGACTAGTTGGTTGCTTGCCTCGCCGGCAGCTCGAACGGTCCAGCACGTAGGGAAGATTGCGAACGAGCTCGGGGACGAGGAGCGTAAGTTTGACATCGTCTCGCATTAAACACCCGCCAGAGAGAATCGCCATTAGGAATTGATAAACGAATCGGATGCGCGGAGTAGGGTTTAACGTTAACGCTATAAATATTGAGATCGAGACGAGAGTTTCTTTCGCGGAGCGAACGAGAGACGCGACGATCTCGTCGCGCTTCCGAAATACGACGGAGCGAAGTCGTCGCAGTTCTCGTAAAGATTCGAGATCGTTCACGCGGCGCGGCAAACGGGACGATATAAATGTTTTGCCGAGACAGCGCGATTTTATATCGTCGCGACGGTATAGAGAGAAAGAAACGCCACTCCGCCTCCTCTCGCGGGGAACCGTGCGAATTCAAGCATGCAGATATTCACCGCGTGCTAGGTGAACGTGAAAGATTAAAAACAGGGCAGAGGCAAGCAGGCGCGCAGAAGGCGTCAGAAGGCGGCGAAGTTCGGCGAGTAAAAGAACGCCGACAAGACGAATGGCCCCCGCTCCAACGGAGCAGGACGTGACGTTTAGAGGCTGCTTTTCGACTGCCTTTCACGCGTATATATAAACTTACAACGGATGTGATAATTTTTTCCCTGGGAAAATAAATCTTACCTGAGTATAAAATTACCTTCTCCCTTTACGCGCGAGAGATAAGCACTATCTGTAACACCCTATTCAACTGTGAAAAAAAGATAAATGATGTGCGAGATGATATATTAAAGGGATACTTGAGCACGATTTCGTCTTCGTGGCGAGGAATATCTCTATATCTCGGGGGAGAATGGATATTAAAACTCTTCTAAACCTACCCCCTACATAGCCTACTAAATATAGCCGAGAATCCCGATATCGCGAGGGGTCTCGCAACCCCCTCGCGGCTCTCGCGAAAACGTCGGAGAACAAAAGTATCCCCGGATACTGGTGGCTCTCTTGGGAGAAAGGCGGGTAAATTGATTCCAAAATGCAGTATCCGTTATTTCGTTGTACTCTTACCCTCCTCGATCACATCCTGTCGACTCTTCCGCCCCGATTCGTGTACGCGAAAAGGACCTGGAGCTCGGTGGGTTTCTCGCGGGGAGACGAAATTTCGCGCACAGATCTACCGATTATCTACACCATCTTCTACGTCTACCTTCCCTATCTATTTCCACACACGGAGATGCCAAAGCGACCATGCGACACATAGCCATCTCCGGCGACGATCTAGCGGTTCTTCTTCTCCCGTTTCCTTCCTTCCTCGTGCAAAACAGGATGAAACTTTCTGGAAACGGGAACCACGCGGATGAGAGAGAGAGTAAGAGAGACAAATAGTGAGAGAAAGAGAGAGAGAGAGAGAGAGAGTCAAAGGTGCGGTGAGTAAAGGGAAACGGGAGACGATGGAGTTTGGCAGTGGGCGAAGGAAAGAGCCCGGGGGTGGAGTCGGCTCCGGTACGGGGTTATATTCATGGCGACAGCGCCAGATGTGCAGTAACGGGGTGCCTGGACGTTGAACGTCTCGCTGCTTCCAGAGGACGATATTTATCGTACTCTCGGACCACGTTACTCGTACCTCGCTACGACTATATAGCTAGCTGCGAGATACTTGCAAGCACGTACGTTCATCCCGTAATGCAATCTCACTCATGAGGAGAGGGAAAAGATGAGGGGGGAGGAGAGGGGACTCTCGCGAAATTCTCCGACAAATCATTCGCGCTGATTTCCTCCGAGCAAACGATATCGAAACGATCGTTCTCTCTCTTCCTCTCTCTCTCTCTGTCTTTCTCTTTATGGTGGCCTTGCGAACGATACGACGACGACGCCATTGCAGTAGAAGCTCCGACTCTCTTCGGCAAATGGACTCTATTGTTCCCGGTATTATCGTTATAAGAGAGATCTTTGCACAGAGAGAGAGAGAGAGAGAGAGAGAGAGAGAGAGAGAGAGAGAGAGAGACATATGGACGAAAGAGGCGAGTCTCGGGTTGGTTTTGAAAAGCTCCCGAGCGGAATAAAGTACTAACCCCTTCCTTTCCGTGAAAAGGATAAAACAAGTTCGCCGAAATAGTTGCGGTTCAAAAACACACTCTGCAGAAAAAGAAAGAGAGAGAGAGAGAGAAACGGAGAACTGTATTTGTATGCAGTTTCGGCTTTTGCACAACGGCTTTTTCCACTGAAAATTGTTTCAAGACAGAGTGCGAGAAAGCTTACGAAAAAAGGAATAGTTTTCCGGGGGACGTATTTATATATCAGTTATATTTCTATTTTAGTTCAAGTGATAGAAATATTTAGCCTCAGTATCAATAGACTTAATCTATATAATATAATGCATATACGTTTATTGCATATGAGTAATGAGTTAGCTGTGAAGGAATAATTGAAAGAGCACATCTCCGTCGTTTATATATATACTGTATTGATACATGTATTGAAACGTATTATTGAATATGCATCCCGGCTCATATAGGTCAATTTGTTATGCATGTCGAGAAATTAACTCAAATAAATTAACGGTACCTATTTATACCGCTGCATCGGCGCCGATGTAATGACATGAAATGAAATAGCTATCACGGATAAGTATTGACACACAATTGAGTAACCAATTTACCGTAATTATTACACGAGAATCTTTAACAAAGAGACCGATACAATTCGCTTGTTTGAACAATCGGAGATAATGACACCACGTCGTCATACGAAAACACGTATATATTTTCAAACGTTAATAAATTGCGATTACATTTTCCGCCATTTATAGAATTGACGAGTATTATACATATACCCGTTCGTTTCATTTTGTATACGCAAAGATGCGAGTAAATCGATAAACGTGGCAAATTTGTACCGTTCATGCTGGATTATTCGCATACATGGCCGATTCGAAATTTCCGAGTGCCTATCGTGCAGATTTGCACACACCATGCGAGATTCGATATTAAATTTTCCCCGGTATTTGCTCTCGGAAAGGATGATATCCTTCGACTAGAGAGATCTGTCCTGATCTTCAATGTTAACCCTCCGGTATTCGCGGGATAGTACTAATGGCAGTAATCGTCCTGAATAGCGCCAAGCCGACGACACGGATATTATATTAATATCGATAGCGACGCCCGCGAGCGATCAAACATTTAGCGTATTCGAGATAATGCGAGTATGCGTTCCGTTTACGCCACGCCTCGCTGAATCAATTCGATTTGGGAAAATCAACTCGTTAGAATCCATTGCGAATCGAGCGAGCTAATTAAACGATCGCTGGGGAGAAATCTTGTACGCATTATATTTCTATCCGGAGAGGGGGGGGGGGAAATTATAATAGAGAAATAATTTTTTTATATTTGAGAAGAAATACGATTAACGAGAGATATCTCTCCGTTGGAGATTTCAATATTTTCTTAGCCATTTTAAATTACGTATGCGTACATTGCGTACACGCTCGACAGAGACGTGCATCGGCAGATATGCATGTCGCGTGCAGTCGCGCGCGAAACGGCGCAATTGGCGTAATCCGCGCGCGCGATAGCGCTACTCTCGAGTAAGTTTGCATCGCGAATGAGATTATCATTAAATTGAGTTCCTTAGTCTTATTTTGAAACATGAGATCGAATGGAAGTTGTCGATACACTCTGTATATATCGATGATACCGAATCGTCAACTCGACGGTCGTTTATCTCCCTTCGGGCTGCTTCTCTGTTCGTAGCTCGCGCGACCACCGGCGCGTCTATTCTCAACGGCGCCCGAGGTCGTAATTAGTTTGTGGCTTTAGCCAGGTCTGTCATCCCTCCGCGTTTCGTCCAGCGAAAAAGGAACGACGCAAGTTGACACGTTCGCTGACTAGTTGGTTGCTTGCCTCGCCGGCAGCTCGAACGGTCCAGCACGTAGGGAAGATTGCGAACGAGCTCGGGGACGAGGAGCGTAAGTTTGACATCGTCTCGCATTAAACACCCGCCAGAGAGAATCGCCATTAGGAATTGATAAACGAATCGGATGCGCGGAGTAGGGTTTAACGTTAACGCTATAAATATTGAGATCGAGACGAGAGTTTCTTTCGCGGAGCGAACGAGAGACGCGACGATCTCGTCGCGCTTCCGAAATACGACGGAGCGAACGTTCTCGTAAAGATTCGAGATCGTTCACGCGGCGCGGCAAACGGGACGATATAAATGTTTTGCCGAGACAGCGCGATTTTATATCGTCGCGACGGTATAGAGAGAAAGAAACGCCACTCCGCCTCCTCTCGCGGGGAACCGTGCGAATTCAAGCATGCAGATATTCACCGCGTGCTAGGTGAACGTGAAAGATTAAAAACAGGGCAGAGGCAAGCAGGCGCGCAGAAGGCGTCAGAAGGCGGCGAAGTTCGGCGAGTAAAAGAACGCCGACAAGACGAATGGCCCCCGCTCCAACGGAGCAGGACGTGACGTTTAGAGGCTGCTTTTCGACTGCCTTTCACGCGTATATATAAACTTACAACGGATGTGATAATTTTTTCCCTGGGAAAATAAATCTTACCTGAGTATAAAATTACCTTCTCCCTTTACGCGCGAGAGATAAGCACTATCTGTAACACCCTATTCAACTGTGAAAAAAAGATAAATGATGTGCGAGATGATATATTAAAGGGATACTTGAGCACGATTTCGTCTTCGTGGCGAGGAATATCTCTATATCTCGGGGGAGAATGGATATTAAAACTCTTCTAAACCTACCCCCTACATAGCCTACTAAATATAGCCGAGAATCCCGATATCGCGAGGGGTCTCGCAACCCCCTCGCGGCTCTCGCGAAAACGTCGGAGAACAAAAGTATCCCCGGATACTGGTGGCTCTCTTGGGAGAAAGGCGGGTAAATTGATTCCAAAATGCAGTATCCGTTATTTCGTTGTACTCTTACCCTCCTCGATCACATCCTGTCGACTCTTCCGCCCCGATTCGTGTACGCGAAAAGGACCTGGAGCTCGGTGGGTTTCTCGCGGGGAGACGAAATTTCGCGCACAGATCTACCGATTATCTACACCATCTTCTACGTCTACCTTCCCTATCTATTTCCACACACGGAGATGCCAAAGCGACCATGCGACACATAGCCATCTCCGGCGACGATCTAGCGGTTCTTCTTCTCCCGTTTCCTTCCTTCCTCGTGCAAAACAGGATGAAACTTTCTGGAAACGGGAACCACGCGGATGAGAGAGAGAGTAAGAGAGACAAATAGTGAGAGAAAGAGAGAGAGAGAGAGAGAGAGAGAGAGAGTCAAAGGTGCGGTGAGTAAAGGGAAACGGGAGACGATGGAGTTTGGCAGTGGGCGAAGGAAAGAGCCCGGGGGTGGAGTCGGCTCCGGTACGGGGTTATATTCATGGCGACAGCGCCAGATGTGCAGTAACGGGGTGCCTGGACGTTGAACGTCTCGCTGCTTCCAGAGGACGATATTTATCGTACTCTCGGACCACGTTACTCGTACCTCGCTACGACTATATAGCTAGCTGCGAGATACTTGCAAGCACGTACGTTCATCCCGTAATGCAATCTCACTCATGAGGAGAGGGAAAAGATGAGGGGGGAAGAGAGGGGACTCTCGCGAAATTCTCCGACAAATCATTCGCGCTGATTTCCTCCGAGCAAACGATATCGAAACGATCGTTCTCTCTCTTCCTCTCTCTCTCTCTGTCTTTCTCTTTATGGTGGCCTTGCGAACGATACGACGACGACGCCATTGCAGTAGAAGCTCCGACTCTCTTCGGCAAATGGACTCTATTGTTCCCGGTATTATCGTTATCAGAGAGATCTTTGCACAGAGAGAGAGAGAGAGAGAGAGACATATGGACGAAAGAGGCGAGTCTCGGGTTGGTTTTGAAAAGCTCCCGAGCGGAATAAAGTACTAACCCCTTCCTTTCCGTGAAAAGGATAAAACAAGTTCGCCGAAATAGTTGCGGTTCAAAAACACACTCTGCAGAAAAAGAAAGAGAGAGAGAGAGAGAGAAACGGAGAACTGTATTTGTATGCAGTTTCGGCTTTTGCACAACGGCTTTTTCCACTGAAAATTGTTTCAAGACAGAGTGCGAGAAAGCTTACGAAAAAAGGAATAGTTTTCCGGGGGACGTATTTATATATCAGTTATATTTCTATTTTAGTTCAAGTGATAGAAATATTTAGCCTCAGTATCAATAGACTTAATCTATATAATATAATGCATATACGTTTATTGCATATGAGTAATGAGTTAGCTGTGAAGGAATAATTGAAAGAGCACATCTCCGTCGTTTATATATATACTGTATTGATACATGTATTGAAACGTATTATTGAATATGCATCCCGGCTCATATAGGTCAATTTGTTATGCATGTCGAGAAATTAACTCAAATAAATTAACGGTACCTATTTATACCGCTGCATCGGCGCCGATGTAATGACATGAAATGAAATAGCTATCACGGATAAGTATTGACACACAATTGAGTAACCAATTTACCGTAATTATTACACGAGAATCTTTAACAAAGAGACCGATACAATTCGCTTGTTTGAACAATCGGAGATAATGACACCACGTCGTCATACGAAAACACGTATATATTTTCAAACGTTAATAAATTGCGATTACATTTTCCGCCATTTATAGAATTGACGAGTATTATACATATACCCGTTCGTTTCATTTTGTATACGCAAAGATGCGAGTAAATCGATAAACGTGGCAAATTTGTACCGTTCATGCTGGATTATTCGCATACATGGCCGATTCGAAATTTCCGAGTGCCTATCGTGCAGATTTGCACACACCATGCGAGATTCGATATTAAATTTTCCCCGGTATTTGCTCTCGGAAAGGATGATATCCTTCGACTAGAGAGATCTGTCCTGATCTTCAATGTTAACCCTCCGGTATTCGCGGGATAGTACTAATGGCAGTAATCGTCCTGAATAGCGCCAAGCCGACGACACGGATATTATATTAATATCGATAGCGACGCCCGCGAGCGATCAAACATTTAGCGTATTCGAGATAATGCGAGTATGCGTTCCGTTTACGCCACGCCTCGCTGAATCAATTCGATTTGGGAAAATCAACTCGTTAGAATCCATTGCGAATCGAGCGAGCTAATTAAACGATCGCTGGGGAGAAATCTTGTACGCATTATATTTCTATCCGGAGAGGGGGGGGGGGAAATTATAATAGAGAAATAATTTTTTTATATTTGAGAAGAAATACGATTAACGAGAGATATCTCTCCGTTGGAGATTTCAATATTTTCTTAGCCATTTTAAATTACGTATGCGTACATTGCGTACACGCTCGACAGAGACGTGCATCGGCAGATATGCATGTCGCGTGCAGTCGCGCGCGAAACGGCGCAATTGGCGTAATCCGCGCGCGCGATAGCGCTACTCTCGAGTAAGTTTGCATCGCGAATGAGATTATCATTAAATTGAGTTCCTTAGTCGTGTCGCTAGTATTCGCGTTGCGTTGCGTTGCGTAGCGTCGGCGTTACAGCCAGCCGTGAAGAGTGCAAGCGCACATGCACACACACATACACACGTAAATTGCGAGAGGTGGTCCGCAGGTAACACGGAAAACGAGAAGAAAGTTAGCTTTCCGGGACCGACTCGACGGTGCCGTTGGTTGCCTCGCAGTTACACGTGCCGCGAGTTCTCCTGTACACGTTAGGAAAACGTAGCGGCGAGCTTGCATTGGCCGGAGTTATATCGGATTTCCCGTTCATCCCTCTCTCGCCACCTCCCCTCGCCCTAGGCGAAGTTCGCTTCGATGCCCACGTCGTAAACAAGCCGGACAGACCGCGCGAACACACGTCGGGCACCTATGTACGGGGTCGGAGGGTAACGGAAGGAAACTGGGGGATGTGCGCAGAGGGTGGTGAGAGAGACGACCGATACACACAGAACCGTTTCGCCGGATTCTCTCTTCTCGGATTCTCCCCGCTTCTGCCTTTTCGCCTTCTTCGTGCGACGGATCTTGATTGCGACCCGCGTGCGGTCACGCTGGTTATCCGGTAATTTTCGGGGAGAAATTTTCCGCGAATTCAACCTGCCCTTTTTTACGCGTACAGCCAACTCGACCATTCGCGAAAGTTATGAAGCGTAATGGCGATTGCGGGAAAAGGGGAGATTTAATTGCTCTCTCTTTCTCTCTCTGTCTAAATTGGTTATTTTTTAAATAGTTCAGAAAAATTTTTAAAGTTGAATATATAGTATATAACAAGGTATAATATTTTGACAATTGTTTCGCTATTCATTATAATATATATATACAATGTGTCATTCGCATTAATATTTCGACATTGATATTTGAAAAGCCGTGGCTTTGTACTTTAATTAATTATGATTAACGAATTTATTGTAAGTACGGTATTTCACTTGTGTTGTGAAAAAAAAAAAATGCATCGAGTTACTACACGTCTCTCGTCGTTGACGGACCGAGGCTTATCGTTAGATCGGCCACGATAGAGATGACAAATGCGAATGTGTTTTTGCGGAATAAAAAGGAGAGAAGGACACATCTATATAACAGAGTGATCGTGTAAAGTAGAACAGCGGAAGTGGGAAAATATCGCGAAAGTGTTGGCCACGATGAGAGCGGAATTATTATCGGACGGACGTAAACGGGACCAAGAGAGGAGAGAGAAAGAGAGATCGCGCCGCGGGCGCGCGGTCAACGATCATTATTTAATTCGTTTCGCCGTGTATCGGAGAGAGATGGAACTATTAATTAACATTATTTATGACGTTAATTCCGCGGCGAGGTATCGCCGTAAATGGTATTATTGCTCCGCGAGACCAAGTGTGTTTTCGTTTTAACGTAGTAGAAATTATACAAGAATAAAAGAGAGAGAGAGAGAGAGAGAGAGAGAGAGAGAAAAAGAGGGGAAAAGTGGAAGAAAAATTCATGATCGAGAAGTAGCACACTTTTTCTAATTCTCTTTAAGCTTCTGTTTCGCGATAGCTTTAGAATCTTGTTTTTGAATCTTGCATTTGTTATTTTATCGTCATGTGTGTCTCGACAAAAAGGATTCCCGGCTGATAGAAAGAGCTTTTCACATATAGTGTACCATCACTCATCGCGTTTGTTATTTAATAACCGCGTTTGCTCCCGTTTGGCCGAGCCCTCGTCGAATGACCGAGCACAATGGCAGTATGGACGTTTTTAAGAGCGCGACCGGTGAGTTCGCTCTATTCTCCCTCTCTCGCACAGCGTACTCAGTAAAGTTTTAATAATTTCCCGCATACGTCCATCCTTATGTTACGACAGAGTTCGTAGACGAGTTCCTCTCCGGTATTTTTTTCCCTTTTGTTCTCTTTTTTTTTTTTAAAGCGGCGTAACTTCGTACGCGTGCGCGTGTGCGGCAAGATAACTTGTTTTTGCTTACGAACTTCCGCTAGACTTTACGTTTCGCTCTGCTGTGGGGAACGTGCGGATGATTAAATATTATTTCGCAGTTATAGATATCGAACGCCGACGAGAAATGTTTCTCTTCGTATCGCTTCATCAGATCTTGAGCGGCTCGTTCTCACGGTGCATCTCGATGGATAATAGGATACGGATGTTATATTTTATTACACGATTATTATCTACGTGAAACGTGCGCTTTTTTTTCTATCCCTCATAGATCTAATAAAATACAACATCGCGAGTCAGGCAATTGTAGTACGTCCGAAAACAATTCTTTTTCTTAAGTAAATGATCGGAACGATGAGTTAAATCTTTGTACACACACATATATATATATATAATATTGTTGTTTTTTTTTTCGATGGATAATAGGATACGGATGTTATATTTTATTACACGATTATTATCTACGTGAAACGTGCGCTTTTTTTTCTATCCCTCATAGATCTAATAAAATACAACATCGCGAGTCAGGCAATTGTAGTACGTCCGAAAACAATTCTTTTTCTTAAGTAAATGATCGGAACGATGAGTTAAATCTTTGTACACACACATATATATATATATATAATTGTTGTTTTTTTTTTTTTGATAGGTAACTCTTTCAGGGATTCAGATGTGCAAAACATGCGCGTCCGCTTCTCTAAAAGTGTATTAAATTACGAATTACATTTTAGATCGACATGCGTCGCGATTGCATTTAACTTGAATCGAGATTATATTTTTCGTCATTGTCGTGACGGGAATCTCTATTGCTCAGAGAGCGTCTTATTATGTTACTCTACCCCGTCGCCTCCGATCCGCTAGAAAGTTTTAACGAGAATGGCAGTATATTTTCCAAAGTGCCGGCTATAAACCGAAGAAGAACGTTGTAGCCAGGTGGGAGAAATTGCAGTACCAGCAATTTGCGAATATTATGCGAACAAGGGTCTCCGAAGACGACGTTTGGCAACGACAGAGAGAATAAGACATTCGCTTTCGAATCTTCGCGCCGATCGATATCTATACTCGAGACGAAATTACATTATCAGACGAATCGGTCGCGATCTCGATAGTTACGTTGTACGATATCATATATTTTGGGAATATCAATTATATAATGAAATAGTTACGATGTATGAAAGAGAGGAGAAAAAGAAAGAGAGAGACTGAGATGAGAGGGTGTAGTAATACATATCTTTCAGAAAATGTGACGCCTAAACGTCAGAGCCAACTATAGGGCGCGATAAAGGACGACGTGACAGAGGTGAATCACGTCTGATCGAAATGGTATTACCGCACACGCGGTGCACGCGGTCCGTGTACGTAGGCATCTTGTCTTCGACAGCTGTCAGGGCGAAAGCCGGCTATGGAATGGAATTGACTTTAGTTGGCGAGAACTCTTTCACGGGGAAATTCTTAAGCTCGACATTAAGCGCGACAACCTCATTTCGACGGCGAGGCGCAACGTCGGACCTCCCTTTTATTAAGGTTAAAACTCGTTGTCGCGCAAAACTTACGCAATTTTCGAAAAAGGGAAAACGTGTTCCTTAGATTCGGCGACTCGGCCTGTTCAACGAAGCCGAATGTAACGAGGGCAGGTTGCGAAATTACGCCGTCAAAGACGAGTATATATAATATATCGTACTCTATATCATATAATATATCATATGTCTACTTAATATATCGTGCTTTGTAAAAGTCCTTTAGCATCGCATCTTTTGGAAAGCGGGAAGCAGGAATATGCTCTGTAGCTTTTATCCGTCTTTAACGAATTACTGCCTTGCGCAATATCTTCTTTTAGCACTGGGTGATTCAATTTTCGTCTGTATTGTATCTGGGATTAAGTTTCGCCTTCTCTCTTTTCTCTTCTGCATCGTGTCCTAATTTGAATACTTCGCGATTATTACATCATCTTAATTATACGATTTAAGATTGTATTCGAGGGATGAGTTTTAGACAGAACACAATTTTCTCCTTTCATTTTATAATTCGCGTGTATATAAAAGTTTGTATTTAATATTATTTTACGCAATTATTTTCTCTATCGCATAAAATGCATAAAAGATACTTGCACAGACGCCAACACTTCCAGCTGGAGTGAAATGTCCGTGTGAGAGGAGGGATTCTTAACGGTCGTTGAGCACCTTCAACGTTGCCGATACGTTAAAATAATTTGGCAGCCACGAGGATCGCTCCACCCGACCAGGGGACGAATTTATTTAGCGACGTTTGTCACTGTGCTCGATCGATCCTAGCTTAAGGTAAAGCCCTACCTCCCGTGTGCGCGGAGGGAAGGATCGCTCGTGCTCGCTTGTTGAGATTTATGGTGTTATCGAGCAGAGGTTTCACGGATTTCCAACTCTTCTGAGGCGACGAACCGAGTATAGTGGGTAGTCTCATGCAAGACCCTGATTCCTTTTACCACCTCATTTTACCGTGACAGCGCCTGTTCAAACTCGACATCGATTTCTCCGTGAGAATCGAAACGCAGTGAGCCTGTGAAGTCGCTCTTTCGGTGAGATCCTTTGAAAATCTAGAGATAAGACTTAAAAGAAGCTTCGCGGTCGCGAATATTCTAGTAAATCCCTTTTTTGCCTTGATTCGCATTCATATTTTTATATAAATTTCATTTAATTTAAAATATTCCTACTTTATTTAGTTACAGATTGTCTCTTGGCATATATATATGTTAACTTGATCCGAATATTCTTATTCTAGTCTTGTTATTGTCTTGTAGCCTCATGCAAGTCACGGATTCTAATTAACAGAGTTAAATGAATTTTGTTGTGCTTCAAAATAATTAAGTTTTGTCTGGATTGTTATAATATATTTGTAATATTATAAAAATATTCCTATTTATTTGCACTTTATTAATGCGATTGTCTATTTGATGACCAATTTAAGGATTCCTATCTTCAGATATCGATTTTGCACGTTTATCGTAAGTGCTATAATAGATTAAATCAGGGATTACTATGTATGTATGTGTCCGCAGCAAATTCGTGAATTTTCTGCAGTACGAAAAGAATGGATATGCAACAATCTTAAATTAAAAATTTTCCGCCGTGTATATAATTCAAATGTGAATACGCGAATACTCTGTTTCGCAAAAATGGAAAACTTGGCATTATGAATTACATACTGATATTTTCCGCACGCTAATAAAACATTTATCTCTCAGCAAAACGCACGGCCTTCTATAGCATTTGGATGCAGCGTAACTTTTATTCCTCTCCGGTAAGAGACCCGTATGCAGACGTAAAGCGAGATCGATCCCGCTCGACCTAAACTTTCATCTTACTTTTCGGTTTATTTCTCGAAATCCATCGTAACTTGACACAAAATGGAGCGCTGGCCTCGACGGCGTCGTGCATCCGGGGCGAAGGCAGAAAATAAATAATCGAATCTCTTTTTTTTCTTTGATACGAGACCGACATTCGATAATCAGATATCGTGGCACGAGAGACTCGGAGTCGATCCCGATTTCGAGGGAGCTGAAGTTTACGAATTTCAACGAAGGCCTAAGGTTCTTCTCTCTCTCGCGCGTGTCCGTAATTAATTCGTCCTCGTAGCGTTGACGGAAAGTCCTGCGGAAAGAGAGTAGAACCCAAGAGCAAGGACCTCCCGTTTCTTCCACCCTTTCTCGGCCTCTCTCTAACTACTCGTTCCGTCTCGCCACCCTCCTTCTTCCTCTCACCTCGCTCACGGACCGGGGCTCTTTTCCTCACGGACCATCGGCGAAGTTCGTTCGTGGAGTTTAACCAGAGCTCGGCGCTATCGACCTGACAAGCAACCTCGGCGTCTGCGTCGACATCTGCGTCGCGCAGACGCCCCGCCGACACGGGCCGGGTTCACCAATCGATTTCAGATTTTCCAGCATAACGAGGCCGACTGCTGCCCAAAAATTCCGCCACATACACACACGCTATCTTTCTTAACCGAGCTGTCCCTCGTCTACACCCCACGGTCCATTGTCTCCTTTCGTGCGGCCGATGAAAGGACGTGTGACTTTTTTTAGCAGATGTTACGGATAAAAAGGGAAACTTCTGTGACCTATTGATTTACTGTGCTGGAAAATTTGTTCAATTATTGATTAAACGCTTTAATGACAACGTTTATATATAACAATATATTGTTTTTTAATAGATTAATAAACTTTAAATATCTTGAATAATTTTTTAATAATCCTGAAATTTTAATTTTGATTATTCGAAATCTTTTTGCATATATATTTTCTCGTATAATATAATTACTATTCAATTAAAATATTCAATTATATAATATAATTGCTATTCAATTAAAATTATTTTTTTAAATTCTTCTGAGATTGCCGCTGTAGCATTTTTCCAGTACATTCAATCTCGCGCGAGACCTCATATGACAGTAACTATTTGATTGCCAACGCGATGGGTAACCTTTGATCAATTTTTAACAAGTTTGCCTGAAAACCGGCCGGTCAAAAGTTTCCGTTCACATTGAGGTCATTCGCTTTTGGTTCCCACACTATTCCCTCTACCATTCTTTATTACGCGGCGCCTCGATGTAACTGTAAATTTGCGATTGAAAATTTTATAGAAATACTCCGAGCGAAATACCTCAAGAGATGGTAATATGTATATGTAATCATACGCGCAGCTATGGATAAGTATATTTGTCGAGAATAAATCTTTGATGCTCCTTGCGTTTACTCTGGCTGCCTTGTTTCCTGTTTCACAGAATACCCTAGAAACGGCCCGATTATATGACCAGACATGTTTCGCATACGAATCCGCCGTATTCTCTAACGCCAAAATGATCGCCGCATGCTCTGTAAATTGCATGTGTGTCTCTTGTTACGAAATAAAATAGCCTATCATCCGACTAGATAATCGTATTAATTCGTCGATCTAATTGGAGCGCCGACAATGTTATAGAGAGCAGTAGATTTCAATCTCCGACGCGTTTCGATTTGTCTCGTCGTCAGATGCAAATCTCGCGGAATGAAAAGTCATCTGAACGACATCCGATAGAGATTTTGGCTACGTAAACAACGGTCGCGATTGCCGCTCGTAAATACTATTACGATTCGTTTGCTTATTTTCCCTCTGCGAATATCGAAATTCCGGTAGAAATTCCGGTCTGCGATCAATCAGAGTACTAGACTCTTTCGTTCTATATTCCAGATTTCGCAGGCGTAATGAAGTCGACGTCAATCAAAGCTTCCCTCGAGTATAGAGTTCTCTTTCTCCCTCTCTCCCTCTCACTCTTTCTCCCTCTCTCGTCCTTTTATTATTATCCTTTCGCGGAGAAACTCGTTCTTACGCAAATAGAAGTGCACCATGATTATTATTAGCAAAACCTTATAACTTCCATTATTCAGGAGGCATCTCTGAACATAGTCGTCGTTCTTTCCATCCAAAGGATGTCGAGAGTTCTAATTTCCCAAATCAACCGTTAATTTTTATTGACTCCCAGAGAAGGCGGTATCCTAAAGAATCCAATGATTTCCCCGGATCGTGGAAAGGAAGAAAATTCAATTCGATTCCATTAGCAGAGAACCTGGGAGAACAATGGTGACCGTGCCACGAATTCTCGAGCGATCGGATTGCTGCTTTCGATAATCGTTCCCGAGCGACATTGTTCAGTTTGATTTTATTCTTGATATGGAAAGGAGCTTTGATTAATATTGTCCAATAAGTGGACAAAGTAATTGGCATTAATTTACATTGCAGCTCGCGTAACAAATGGATGGGAGCAGACGGTTCCCGAACTTGAATTAGCAAAGCGCCGGTATTGAAGCCATAGCACCGAAGAGACTGTCGATATTTCCAATATCGCGTTCACGTCGAGCCGATTGTATTTACGCGTCCGCTGTGGTACAATTTGTAAGGCGGTAAATTCGCTTAGATCTGCTCGTGACGTGCCACGTCATCAGACGCGCGCGTCACACGCCCCCGTAGCTAATCGACAGAGAATCGAGTAGCTCGTGTTTAGCAAATTGAATTGAATCTAAATCTTTGTCTGTGTTTAGTGAATTTACCTCTTCGCTTCTCAATATCTCTCTCTCTATTTTAAATTATTCTCTGTGTATTTTTCGTGCAAGGCAAAGGTACGTGCGATTCACTTTCGTAAGAAAAGGAAGACGTAAATAAAAGTAACATGCATCTAATCGTCTAGTAACGGGTAGCTGTTTAAATCTTTATAAAGGAAGAAAAAGAGGATGTACCACCAATGGCCGGAAAACCCAAAAACCTCGCCCGTGCCAATAAAAAGGGATCAGCCTCGCGAACGGGACGAGCAGAAGTCGGTCGGGAAAGACCGAAGGGATGAAAAGGGTGCGGCGCGCACGTACGAGAGAAAGAAGTGGCGCGGACCATTTTTCGGGAGGATTTACCGCTATCCTATGTATGTGTATGTATGTCCGTGAATTCGAACAGCTAAATCACCGGAATTTCATTTCTGTCCGCCGGCCGAGGAACATTACCGTTCGTTTTGTCGTCGTTGCGAGGGATTTTGGTTCCGGACCAGCGCCGCCCGCTCAGAATTTCTTCCATTCCTCGGCCGCAAGCCATCCTCAGGAATCTGAGGAAACGGCGTCCTTAATTGGTCGGGAAGAATCGTCGGTAGATATAAATGATGACATCGTAGAAAAAAAAAAAGGGCGATGTAAGAACTCATTAGTTAATTCAGTCTTAATTGGCCTTGCTGTTTCGTATTTCACTTTTAGAGATGGATGATATAACTGTATCTTTTCAAAAAATTATACTAATTATATTAATGATTTGCACAAACAAAAAGAGATTAATAAATCACAATGACTATTTACTATAAATTGATTAAATGAACGTGTGACACGCCCACGTCTTTTTTTTTGCGTCATCAGATGACGGTATCTCAATGTCAGTTATTGCTTCGATCAATTATGTGAATGGTACTGATTTCAATAGGCGCGAACGAACGTGCGCAAGCATCATCTAATTAGGCAATGAGTATCATTGCGATCACAGTAGGCAATCTATCTGTGCCAATTCACAATTGCTACTTGATGAAAATCCTAATTGGATTATACGAGATATGTATTAGCTTATATATAGTATGCTTGATAATAACGAATTTGGTGTGTCGAATGTTCAAGAGTTCCCCTAAACGTGATTAAAATGAGTGCTTCGATATCACACATTTAATAATAAAGATTATTACAATAAGAAAAGCGCGATAAAAAAACAACATAATGTATCGATTCACTTCGATGATCTGTTCATTCAATATAAGTTCCAAAAAGAAGACAAGAACACTTCTTAGAGATATAAGATAGATACTTATTATTTACTGTCAGGTATGTGCTGTACATATATGTATATACATATACATACATATATATATATATATATGTATGTATATATAGTATTTTATTTGTCTTACAAATATTATATAAAATTACAGTCGATCACGGAGAAGTAACCTTGCTCACCATCACTCCCACGCCAATACACGATCTTACACATCACACTTGGAGGTACATTTACACACCGACAGGCATACAAATGAAACGTTTAAAGTAGACTCGCGAACTAAATCGATAAATCCTCGAACTAAAACGAGAAAAGAAAGGAGTGCGCGTACGCGTGATTGATGAGAACATCGCATTCGCATGCATTCCGAAGGAAGTGCGTTCTCGATGCTTTTCTTAATCTCCGTCTATAAGGTTTCGATGTGCGACGCAACTCGAATAGAAGACGATCAATGTATCTCCTCGTGGGACCAGATATCAATCGTTTTCCTTCGCCGCACGAAAAAGGAAGCGTGGAGATAGACCTCTTCCTTTTCGCCCTTTTTTTCTTTCTTTTTTTTATCATCCCCCTTTGTCTTAATCGATCGATTATAAAGCTTTTCATTGCGAAACGATTGATTCAACAATTTCGTCGTCGTCGTTTATAAATGCGATCCGGCCTTCATCTTAATTTGTACGGATTCACCGGTTGGGCATTCGAAGGAGGAGGAAGCGCGAAATGAGAAGAAGAAATATCCTTTGTTTCTCGCGAAATTTATTATTCTCGGCGACACGCGAGGATGAATAAGTTCGCACATATCACCGACTGATCCTGAAATATCAATTTTCGAATAATTACGCGCAATCACGAACAATCGTGCGTCACATAAGTCACTCCGCGTCGACGACGCATCAATACTTCGGGATGAAAGAAGAGATAAGTGTCATGCTTCGTAAACCGCCTCTATCGTTCCCGTTGGAGTTCCCATCGAATCGCTTCCCGCCCTCGATCCATTTCACGGTATCTCGCCCGCGGTGATTCTCAGTTATTAGGGTGCAAACGCGCGAAAAAAAAAGAAGAAAGCAAACGAAAGGTCAGAAGAGAGAAAAAGAGAGAGTGAGGGAGAGAATGCGAAGAGTTGCGGGAATTGCGCGAGGACAGAAAAATCGGTAACAATTCTGGCTCTATCTTCGATAGATCGCTAAAAAAAGTTCGATCGGTTTATTACGCGTGAAATCTGATCCTCGAGTTATGGCGCTTTGCAATCGCTAAAAATGAAGAAAGGAATATAGGGTGAAAATCGCGAGAGAATGAACGAGAGAACGGAGAGAGAAAAAAAATTTATTTCAATTCTAACACGAATCCAAGAGATGTATTCCGCTCGCTCTCTCTCTCTCTTTCTCTTTCCACACGTTTTGTATTTTATATATATCTCTCGAGATTGTTCCGTAGCTATATGAGTAAAAGTCTGTAATCTCCATCGTTCACGTCATTCGCGTTATTCCTCGACCAAGCGTGCCGTTGTGTGAGAAACGGCGCTAATGTCCGTCGATCGTTTCTGTAAATGCTTACGATACGCACACATATATGCAACACACGCACCTACGCACACACATACACACATATGTATTTTTTGTATATATATATATATCTTTTTATATGCATTATTCACGGTACATGTCTCTCATGCATACACACTCGAAGAAAAATAAATGGTATGTATACATATTTTATTTTGAGAGGAGTGCGTAGATTTTATTTTACGAGCGAGTCGCATTTTCTTAGCGGGAATTAAAATCCGAGATCTGATCGTGTCAAAGTACCCAATATTTAAAAATCTACAAACGATTATAAACAAATAATTATAACAAATAATGCGCTCGATAAAATTTCCGCTAAGGAAGACTCGTTCGTACAAGATTAGAGTACTGCCGCTGGTATACACCTCTCTGGGTACACTGTGCTACACATACATATTTAAATATAACAAGCAGGATGTCCAAATGTCTCGCCGCTATGTCTCTAAATAATTTTAATTTAATCATATACATTATGTATATATAGTATATATGTATTAATAACAAATATTTTAGTAAACATATTAAAATAAAATGAATCTTTTATAAATGCAAAATACAAAATACAAAAAAATATATAAATTTTTCAATATGGAAGAAAAATATATATATATATTTTCCGATATAAAACATTCATGATATCCATGATTCGGGAGAGATTGACAGACGTCCTGCTTATCGCTATTTCTTAAATTTATGCCAAGATACAAACGGGAAGAGCATTAATATCGCGACATTTTAATGATTACTGAAAAGTATATTTCTCTCCGATTACCTCTCTCTTATCTGAATTTGATTATTTTTTGTTTTTGAGAAACCTGCACTCACTAACGATTGTAAGAGCGAGATTTAGAGCGCGAAAATATCTTCATCTCGCCGAGGGGGGAATCGGCGCGGTTTCTCGCGTCGGTGAACGGGAATCGGACACACACGCATCGCAGCCACACGCACATAACACCCGTGTTATACACACACAGCAGCGAGCGTATTTTACCCCTATATTTATAATAAGCGTATTTTAAAAATTCGGCCAAGTAGTGCAACACCGATCTCATTCGGTTTCTCGTGATTCGTGACATGATACGCGCTCGCTGCTATCTCGATTCCCGAGAGATCGACGCGGGTCGATTGTAACGAGTTGCTTCATCGATACGTACAATTCGTGCGACGAAGCACTCGGCAAAGTAGCGCAGATCAAGAGAGAGGACAAGCATGTAGCGGAGAGAGGAAAACGAGAATCACCGTCGTCGTTGCAGCAGCTGCGAGATATCCGGAATTGCGACTTTCTTTGCGGAACGATATTGTCATGAAGAGTTGTTACGCGCTTTACGATATTATAACTGATTATTTCTATGTACACCTTTATATCTTTATATAGACAAGATAGCCGCGCGGTCGCGAGAATCTCGAACGGGGATTCGCGAAGGGGAGTATATTTGATTCAGGCTCTTAATTATAATTATACTTTTAATTAGACACGCTGTGGAAACCTCAATCGTCCTCTGCGGAGAGAGGCACGGATTTATTGCAGAGTTTTATTATTCGAACGGCCATTCGAGATTTTCGCTCCGTCTAATAAGGGACGTCTCGAGAGGAAAATCTTCTTTCGCGATCTCAGCGTCGCGATTCGGCTCGGTTCTCGCACGTTTCGTACTAGCGAGCCGTCGAAGCACCTTCCACAATAAGAGAAGCGTATGTGTTTGTTCAGATGATACTTTACACGTACAACGATAATTAGTTCACTTTTTATCTTACGTCTAAACCAGTTCTGTCGCCGAAGAGTATAATTCGATTTGTAATATCTATTATTATAACCGTTGTGTGTGCGACTTCTACTCTCCCTCCCATCCCCCTCCCCATTAAAATTGTCGAAGAATATAGATTATTCGATTATTACCCACATATGACAGATGAGAGATAAATCAATAATCCGAAATATCTCACTGTCGTAACAACGGACTAGCCCAAAATGAAGTGAAATCAATCTTTAAGTCAACCGCATGTGTCGCAGAACATTTCAACGAAATAACAAACGGATGCGTAAAAAGGATTCTCTTAACATACCGTATATCGAATAACATATCTCCGCGACTATAATGTACGAACGGAGAACGACACACACTGGAACTCGCATTCGGTAGACGTAACGAAAATATATATATTTTCTAGCATATATATATATAAATACATATGAAATTTTTTCTTTAAAGATCATTCCGCTTCGCCCGAAGTCATTGTGCACGTTTGTGCATCGCGATGTCATGGCTTTAGATGAGAAAAAGGTAACGTTACATTTATATAACACTACAGCTTATCCACAGACATAAAATGAAAACGATTTCATAACGATTCATCTTTAGTTACGTCTCGTAAAACTTATCGATTGTAAAAAGGCAATTTAAAGTCGTCCCGTTTCTCGAGACCGTCCTCTAAAACGATCAAAGATCGAGATTTGACGTGATGATAATCGCTTGGACAATTAATCATCGCCGAGTCGATTATTCCTAAAACGAATGTAAACGCGGAAGCGGGTCTCTTTGTGAGTTGAAAGAAAAATTCTGGAAGTACAAACGAGATTTTTCTCTTCTATTTTTCTAATTATTCGATTTAATCCTAAAAGTTATCCGGATAAAAGTCGCGCGTGGTCCAATATTCAGAGACGGGATTTAATTGAATGGAAAGATGAAGTTTTTTACATCGTCATCGATTACCAATACACGAAACTTAAAATATTAACCTGCTGCGCAAACGTACCTATCGATCTACTCGAGAGAGAATAAAAATATGAAAATTCTATTCTTTTACATATATTTATACACACATATATATATATAAAGTATATGTAAAGGCAATTAAAAATATAGGACGCTTCACAGTATTAAAAAAAAAAAAAAAGGATAATGTACGCAAAGTAAAAAATGTGGAACTGACGTAAATATAAGAATGAAAAAATAATTGCGTACGAGTCTTTGGTGATTGGACGCAACAGAATGTATGATGCATGTAATTCAGTAACGCGATACATCAGAAATAACAAATTAAAAAAATCTATATAGGTCACCTTCCATGCCCGTAATAATAAACTCACCATCTCCCGTATTCGTCGTAGCGAAAATATCTTTATATTCAATTGCTAGCTCTATAGCCAGAGAAAAAAAAAAATAAAAGGAAGGATTCGATTTACTAATTCCTTCTCCTCTCCTTCCGGCATCATCATCAAGCGTAACTATTAATTCGAAGGGGAATTCAATTAAGTTCGCGGTACGTAAGTGGGGACCTGATCTGATTATCCTTATTGGATAGAGACTTCTATTACGCGAGATCGAAATCTCTTTCACTCCTTTCCTTTCACATTGTCGATTTTCCCGGATCGTCAGGTTATCGCGTATACGAGTTTACGAATGGGCGGAGGGAACAGTGAAGCAAAATCGTGAAAATAAATTGTTGAAATTTAAAACGCACTGAATAATATATATGGATTAAAAAGTAATTAAAAGAAGAGAAGTGCAATAAATCCCGAACAGAGAAGTTTGATTAGTCTCGCGCGCGAATTTGTCTATGTACATAAGTACCTGTACGTAATGTGTGTATGTGTATATATATATGTGTATGTGCGTACTTATGCGCACGTACTTTCAGACGCCTCGATGATATGCGTCTAAGCGTGAGGAAAAAGAGCACGTTAAGTAAAAATCGATCCAAAGAATACTAAAACTGGTAGAGACCCGATATACAATGTGTATGGTACCTCTAGAACAAATATCGACAGTAGAAATATAATCTCGCGTTAAACGTCTCTCGTAAATTTAACAATAATAACAGATTATTACGAAATTGTTATATTGCATAATATATGTACAAACTATGTTTTGGTTTCCTCTTTCTCTCTCTTGGTCGTCCCTCAAATTCCTGCGTCTAAACCTAACGCTTTAAGTCGACTATCGTCGTCGGGAGACATCATAAACGAAATACATACAATAAAAACATCTCGCAGGAATTTAAGGCAGTCGATTATCGATTCTACTCGAACGTGACAAGTAGATCCTTTGGGAAGAGATAGTTTTCATGTTGCAGATCTACTAATGCTAAACGAATATAGTTCTAAAGCGCATCTACATACAATGTTAGAAAAATTCTCCGTAAAAAGAAGTTTTTACTGAGAATTCGCAACATGGTGCAACAATAAATTACATTTTTATGAACGTAAATTTGTAAAACGAATAGTTCAGTATGACTCCCTCATCATTTTGACAAGCGGAAATTTCTTAAAATATATATAAGAGCGATACGTTTTCCTCTTAATACTTTCTAAGTTTTGTGTTTTTATTTCTTATATTTAAAATGTGTAAAGCGGCACGTCGAATAACACTTCTTTTAGAATCTATAGACGAACGAAATGTTGCGCTTAAATACTTTGACAGTCTTTAAAGACAGGAATGCATTGCGAATAAAATTATGTGACGAAATTAAAACTTGTGCAGTGCTCCTATCACATATTGTATGAAATAGTTTTAGACATCTCTACTGACGTTTCGACAAGAGAATGGAGTTATTTCAGTCGTACAGTTAAACTTTTTTTTTTACGGAGTCAACAAATTACGAGAGCTATCTAAAATTGCATTTACTAATAAGTCTCGAAACATTAATGATTCGCTGATAAAATCAGCAATTATTTAAAATCGTTGATTCTCCGTTCTAATACAACATCTCGCATCATCTGTCGGATTACTATAGCCATTTAAAATGCATGTTAACATTATTCGCGGATGTTATTCGCCATTCATACCATTACCATGTCGTCATCCATATTGATAATCGTCGGAAACGAATTGTCTGCCGAACTTTGCCTTTGAACGGGCTTCTTCCTTACGAGTCCGTCTGTGATTGATAAAAATTAAAGATCTTACTTAAACCTATAAAGCTATCTATATCTATGTCTTAGTCATTTTTCATCATTTAGTAATAAAAAGAAGTTTTTTGAGAAAGCCCATATATTCAGTGAAGCTGATTAAATAATTTTTTATAAATCTTTGCTAAAATAAATAGCTTTATTGGCGAAATATCATCTGTTCAAAGCATTTAATTACAATCAATTATCGAAAAGTACTTACCAGCAGAAGGCGGGAGAAGATCATCGAGAGATCCATCGTCCAGATCCGTGGCTGACAAGAGGAGATCATCGTCTGAAGAAGCTCTCGTTAGACTGGGTAGAGTAGACGTCAAGAGAGCCTTTTCCTTTTGTATCTCCTGTATATGATCGACGAGTAATGCTTCTTCTTCGTCTCCTCGATCTCTGTCGCGATCCATCGTAACTGCCCGTCCCGCAGCGCTCAGAGCGACTGCGTTTAACTCCTCCGGGCTGAAGATTTTGGACGATCGTAGACTGGAGAGTCGATGAGTCGCCGTGTGACAAGCAGACTCGAGAGTATTTATGTCCGCCAACGTCGCTCTAACGACTCTCAACTTTTCTTGTACGATCGTCTCGACGCAACGCGTCTGCCTGCCCACGTCTTGAAGAGAGTCTTGCGCGGGCAATGTTCTGTTCGTTCTGAGGATGCACGGCGCAAAAACGATAGCCAGAGCCGATGGTGACATTCTATTGTCCACCTCGTGTCGCGCCACTCGCGCTAAATGGACAATCAAACGTTCCATCAAATCGTAATTGGGTTTCGGCAATTTCTTCAATATGGCGAAAAGCGTGCTGATTCGATCGTGCGGATCCGTCAAGTTCGCTGCGTGCAAAAAGTCGTCATAATATTCGTAGGTCAACAGCGGTTCCGGCATGTCTCTGAAGAAACTCTTCAGCACCGCCGCTAGCACGTGCACTTGATAATTCTCAAAGTCTACCTTCTCCAAATCGCCTTCGTCCATCTTCACCTTGAGCTCTCTCACCTTAGAACTGACGCCGCTGACCATGCATCTCGATAGTCGTGATCAATCGGTCCACTACGAGCGGTACCTTGCCGTCACCGCAGTCTAATTTGTAAAGCGGTACACCGAATACCTTGCGGGAGTTCGTTTCGAGCAATGAACCGTCCTTGCCGCATTCCGAGGTTGCCTTCGTATAGCACTTCTTGTGACACGTCAATTTGCAATCTAAAATAGATATTTATTATAATTAATTATGATTATTAATACGACAAAAGGAACGTAATGAATTTATTATGATTGATTTGCTTACTTTGACAAACAAGTCCTCGCTCGATGGGCCACATGAAGAAAGACGTGCAGACTTCGCAAGCGGTGGGTATGTTGATGATAGTCAATTGGAACATATGATTGCCGTGTCGGATAGGCTCTTCCTGTTTTCGTTTCTTCTCTTTTTTCCGTTTGCTCTTACTCTGTTTTTCAAGAGCTTCAGTTTTAACGATCGTCATGAATTCATTCATGAAGCCTCTGAACGCGTTCACGCCCATCGTTACAGGAAAATCTTCTCTTGTATTCTCCTGCTTGCAGACAGTCTCCATAACGTGAAGAAAGTTGGTAATCAAATCGGTGTACTTGATGTTGCCTTCTATGCCTTGTTGTATGGCAACGCTATACGTGATAACCAAATCATCCTTAAACTTCCTGAGAGCCTGCTTGAAAACGCGATCCACTTCGCTCGGTTTCCGTCCCTCCTCTTGACCTTCCATTATATAGATTTTTTTGGTAATGAAGTCTTGCATCAGCGCTAACTCCTTGGCGTCGGAAATGATCTTGTCCGTGCTGTCGGAAAAGGCCGAAGTGCCGGTTAAACTAAACTTGGACGCGACTGTCTGTTTCGTAGTATCGTACGGTGTGCGTGGTTTTCTGTTTTTCCGTCTACTCGGCGTGTTGGCCAATATGCATGGCATTCTCAGCACTCCACCGTTTTGGATACACTTGACGTGATACAGCTGTTTACAGTCAACACATTTGTAGCCTTGTGTCACGAACGCGTCCATCTTCTCGTGACAACATACGCAAACGTCATCTTTTGCGAACCTCGCCACTTTTCGGAAACGATGGCCGGCCAAGGTAAACAGATTGTTACCTTTCCACTCGAGAAGATTCATGCCGGGAGCGAGTTTCAAATCATTCGGACTGGTATCCACTCCCATCTTATCTTCGGTTAGACCCGAAATCTTCGTAGCTGGATCCGAGTTTCTTCTTCGTAGTTCAAAAGTCGTAATCGCATTGGATCTCATGCGTTTACCAGGTTGTTGTCCCTTATATGTGGTTTCGTTCTTGTTTACGGGCCAATCTGTGACGGATCGGGAAGTAGTTTCGTGCGGATAATCTTTTCGAGACCATACATTCGTCGTTTTATTTAAATCGCTCTCCTTGATAGTTCCGAGAAGCAGATTTCGCGTTTCCGCATTTGTTTCAACTACGCTCTCGCCCATAGATCGACACTGGACTTCTCTCGTGGGTCTGTTTCGTCTGGCGCTTCTCACTGGCACGTCTGGTTCATATTTCTCCTTCGATCGCGAGTTTTTTTCCTTCGGGGGCGATCTTCTCAATAAAGCGCTCTTTAAAGCGCTATCATCGTTGACAACGCCCACGATCTTCGTCGTAGTATCTCCCTCCGAGTTTTGTCGTCGTAAGTAGGCGAGCTCTTTGATATTTTTAGCAGGTCCGTGCGTTTGATCTCGTTTCGTCGGAGATATTGGAATATTCTCTATTCGTTCGTCAGGTACGCTGTTGTCGCTGAGTCTACGCTGTTGTTTACCGCTCGTCAAACTTTCTATCTGAACAAAGCGATCGCTTGCGTCGAGTTTGACGTTATAATTTGCCGCTTCGTGAGGTTTATCTTGTCGAACCTGTTCGAAAACGCTATCGGTCACATTCTTGTAACGAGAAACGTTCGGAGAACGGGTAACGGTCGCTTTTTGCGGTACCGACATGAAATAATCGCCGTACGCGGGCGAGAAATCCGTTCTACGATGCCAAATGTCCGGGTTCGGATTGTGCGTCAGATTCACATTAACAGAGTGATACTTTGTATCGCGCGAGCTTGTAAACGGCGGACTCGTGTTGAAAACAGGCGGGGCACTTTGCACGGCGCTCGGTGTCTCGTTCTCGGTTTCACCGTCACTATATCCCGTCGAGGAACTATCAGTTCTTCTGCTCACCGAAGACAACCGACTGGACGCGTTCGTTAGGTTGACATTCGATGTGACTATCGGCGAATGATCACCGCGTTTCGTCCTCGTGCTCGGCACGGGTTTCGAACCAGAATTGTCTTGCGATTCAGTACTATTGACACTGGCTTGAGATTCGTAACTCCTCAGACTTGTCAAGCTCTCGAGACTACTCTTACGCTCCGCAATCTCGTCGAAATGATACGTTTCTGTATTTCTCAACGTTGCATCGTGCAAAATCCGTTTGTTCGGCGCGAGTTTGCGTTTGGAATATGAGACGTTTGTATCCACGGCGCTGTCCCGATGCGCGTTATCGCATCTGAAAAAAGATTCATAACATTCGCAGAGGCTCTAATTGTGGAATTTAAATTTTAATACTTACCTTGCTAGCGTGAGCCGATTCTGAGATTCTATTTTTCGAGGCGATTCGCCATATTCCGTCAGACTTCGATCTTCCGTGAATAATCTGTGTATATATTTAAAATAAAATAATACAAAGTTATCTATATGTCATGTTCCAATATGTATAAAAGCATTACTCACTCTTCGCTATCTCGATCTTTGGCGCATATTTTGTCATATAGAAACTCCTTGTATTCTTGAATTTCCTTGACTTCCTGAACTTTATCCAGTAGTGATCTCTTTCGTTTCTTCAATTCATTAAATTTCTTTCTAGCGTTATTGCCTCTGACATATGCTTGCAAGGTAATTACACACGATTTCAGCTTTTTAAACCAGCTATGTTGTTTGTATACTCTCCAAGCAGTTTGTATATGTAACGCAGCTTCGGTTCTTGCACGAAGGACCTGAGCTAATCGTTGTGCAGTGACCATTCTCCAAAAAGATTGTATTTGCACAATGGCATTTTTCAATCTGAGAAATTTTCTCCTTTCCAGACAAGCGCGGAACCATTTCTGTATAGTAGTAATGCTCGTTATAATCTGTTGATGTAGCTCGATGTCCAGTTTGATCTTTTCTGACTCTCTGAGAAAGACTTTGGTGGTACCCAGCTGATAATTGTCTCTGTTAAGATTGAGAGTCAATAGAAAATCCCTCACATCCGACTGCGAGCTCAGGAGACCCTTAGGAAGCAGCATCCGATAGAGCTGTATAAATTCTTCGTACGTTAATCGCACATTGAAACCAGCTTGCCTTATTCTGACAGTTTCTAACATTCCTGTATATCGCAGTTGCCGTTGCACCGTTTCCTCATCAAATTCATTCGGTACTTTATTAGCGTTGCTCTTAATACATCTGATAAAAAAAGGATTAGCTTGATTCAGAGTATCCATCAAACTGTGCAAGCTCTGTTGAAATTGCGCGGAAACTGTCATGGGCTGCTTTCTGGCTTTTCCCGGTCCAGTGCCATAACTTTGAGTTCTACCAGCAAGTGTTTTCACAGTTTGCAGATTTTTCAGACCTTTTTTGCCGCGTTCCCTCGGTCGAAATGATTTATTTTTCCTGTAAATGTTTCCATGCTAAGATTTATAATACATCGATATCATAATGTATATTCCTCCTCCTGTTACTTCATCATTCTCACATTATTTTTATTTTTAAATACACATAGCACAGCGTGAAACAATATATTTGATAATCAGCATGTATACAGGAGAAGGAATTATACTCTAGTTATATTCTATCATAATAATGCCTTATGTGTGAAAAATATGTCTATCTAATATAAAATGTAAAATATAAAAGATAATAGAAGAAAATTAGCAAAGTATAATATAATACAGTATATAAATAGTTATATAATAAGCTTAAATGTAACATTTGCTATATTATGAAATATCTGATGTAAATATTATGATGACAGACAGTATAAATGAAATATTAGTATGAAATGTAATAAAAGTAATGAAATATAGTATATAGAATTGTAATCATATTTAATTAATGATCACAAAATTACTTCAATGTTCTATATCACATTGAAAGTCAGTGCGATAAAAATTACTTATGATTATAACAGTGTAGCCACAACACAAATACTCTAAATAAATTTATACATTTTTTCTAAAGATTGTTATTTTTTAAAGAAAATATTGTAAAACATTCAGCGTGCAGCAATCATTATTAAATAATATATCAAAAAACAACTGCAAGATTGATGAGCTAAATTCTAATGACAAATGATTTTATGATGATGCACAATGTTTTTTAATCATCGAAAGAGATGCAGTGCGCGCGCGTTGAGGAATCAAGATAAATTGAGATAAAGCCACATTGGTACAGTTTTAACATATCAATGGTCTACAAGAATGAGCTATTACCTACGAAAGGAAACCCATCACCAACTTGAGAATTGCTATAGAGCGCATACTAATCTTGGCTTGTATAGAGCAGTAATTTTCCATAGCTTAAATTATATTATAATTCGAGTATCAAATAGATACATTTTACATACATGACGATCTGATTAGCGCGTTCCATGACATTTGCTTCGTCTTTTGGAAGCACCCTCTCTAGCGGTGTGTGAGTATCTCGTCTGAATTTATTATTACTAAGAGGCTGGTCTTCCCTGCCTCGTATTATGTAACCACCTTTGGCCGATGTAACGTTTGATGGGTATTGCGTCTGATTAATGTTTCTAAATTGCGGCCACGATAAGCGATTGTTGTTTATATTGTCGTTGTTTTCGATTTGTATAGAAGATAATGTGGCAGAAGGAGTAGTGGCCGGCGGTAAACATACACTGCGTTGCTTCTGATAACTTGATGGGCGAGTATGTTTGTGTGAACTGAAAAATTCTCTAGTCCTTAATTACTTCGTCGAGAAATCGTCGATATTTCTTAGGATTAATTTACTATTTATTTATATTTTTTGTTTTTTTTCTCAGCTGTTTCTCTACCGATTTTTAGGTGTGATGTCTTTAAGGAATATCTCATCAATTAATGAACGATTTAAATATAAAAAATAGAAAAAGTAAGAAAAGATGACTGACAATGAACTGTATAAAAGAAAACTTAATTTTGCGCCATGAATCATGCCCAAGTACAATAGCAAGAAGAACATTGTAAAATGGTAGAATGTAATTGTATGGCGAATGTCATGAAAATTGCATTCTAATCATGTCTGAAAGTTGCAGCTAATAATACAAGAGGTGCAAACATAAATTTAAATAAAACCTGTAGACAGAAAAAAAGAATTGGAGCAAAAATATATGGATTTACAAATTTATTCAATTTATATGGATACTTTATGTTTGTTAAATTATTTTTCTGAGTTTGACTTTCCTTAATATATAATATAATTTGCGTTGTAAATCCATAGAATGTATTAACAAAATATATAATATTTGGCAAAAATTACATATACAGTGGATCAAAAGACCACTTACGCAATTCGGTTAATAGTTAGATTGACGGCCGACAATGTCACAAGATGGCTACAAAAGGACAAAAGACACATGGCCAATATAAATATAAGATTTATCTTAATTTATATATATATATATAAACATCAAAACTTTATCAGCGTGATGCATGTATTATTAATGCACAATGTAGATTCATACGCCATTCATACGTAGATGAGACAATATACAGATCAAACATAGTCAAGAAACAAGCGCAACAACATCAGCACTTTCTTCTTACGGTTGTCAATGTAATACTAATATATATCTTGCTCTATTATAAATTACAGGTGGAAGCGTTTGATACTGTTTTTCATTACCGTTCATATATGTATATAGAAATATTCCATTTCATTAAAGATGTTATAAAAAGTTTAAACGTTACCTTATCAAATTCTCGTTAGGTGTCCTGTATCTGTTTTGTACAGACGTCTTGTTCCCATCAACTGAAAAAAAATATACATATATTTACTTTTATTAATTCTTCGCATTTTTATTCGATGCATTAATGACGTTTAAACAACACAACGTAGATCAATACATGCCTCTACCATGCCTGTGCGCTCGACCAGCTTCTTGAAATGCAAAATGAGCACGAAAGAAAGCCCGCAGTATGGCCCATCTAAATACGGCGACCGGATCAGCGCCAACTAATTCCCGCACGAAGGCGAGGGAGGAATTTTTTAATACTCCGACTACACCATCAGGTCGCATCAGATCTAGATTCTTTTCTCTCATATTGGCAGCTTGATACTTGACTGCGCCAGCATAATGGCGTACAACGAATGCGGCTTCTCGTCGCTGCGGCGCCTCGTAGAACTGATTATCTTTATGCACAGTGTTGAATTTCTGTAGCAACGTCTCGTTCGTTGCACCAGGAAAGCTGCAAAACAAAGTCAGATATTTTGAATCACATCGCCACAAGTTTGTGGAATATATTGAAACAATAATACTCACTTGCATTGATCATCAAGAAGACACAAGAGACCATTCGGTTTTCCTTCAATGAGATTGAGACATCCAGAGTTGTCGCTATACCCTATATCTGTCCATCTAATCCCTTGCTTTCTATATTCTCGTTGCTCGTATTGGAAAACATGTTGATTAAAGTAATGTTGTAATTGTTCATTCGCATAATTGATACATAGTTGTTCAAAACTGTTGCACGTCTTGAAATCTTCAAAGCCAAATATATCTAATACACCTATACTATTGCCTTGATGGTCTCTAAGGGTGTCCTTTTTAGAAAGCAGTGCATGATTCACCTGATCCAGACAATACCAATTATTTTATATGTTATGCTGTTAACAATGACATCGATTTTTGCAGTAGAGACAGATCTTTATTACCTGTAGCACAATCCAATCAAATAAAGCTCCATATAAGCACTTTGCCATAGCATCGCGTGCCGCAATTGCTTCGGGAAGTCTGTAGTTAATAACTAAAGTCTCGCCGGAAGCTCTTGCGCGTTTGGCAGTAAGTGCAGCCAAAAGAGTTTCTTGTTTTACTCTAAGAAGCTCCGATATCAGTGCAACTACTTCCGGATTTTTAACGCCTACGGCCTCATCATGATGATGATACGACTTTCTTGGTTGAAACTCAACATTACCTAAATCGAGAATTTTTAATAGTTACTCTATTCAGAGACAAGCGCATATGATACAACTCGATAATCACCTAACAAAAGGACCGCCGACAGAACTGCGAAAAGCCGCCTTTGCTTCTCCGCTGTAAAGCCCACCATTTCCATAGATTGTTTTAATCTCGAGAACTCATGCCGTTCATCGATATTCTCCAATCCGTAGCAACCGCTTTTATTTAAGTAATTATACCAATCACAGCTCTCCAAGTGTAACAGTTGTTTCTCTTGTTCGCTCGCGCCAGCCAACAGATAATAAAACACGTGATAATTCCTTTCGTTTCGGCCTTGAGAGACAATCCTGGATTTTTCTAGGAGGTATTTCTGAACCACAGCACTGTAAAATCAGAATCTAGAAGATTATTCTCTTCCTTACACGTTAGAATGTGTGTGCATTATTATTGCAGAACGTACCCATGAACCATTCCATTTTCCTTGTAATTTACTTGGATAAACTTGCCAAAGCGACTGCTATTGTTATTATGTGCCGTTTTTGCATTACCAAATGCTTCTAAAACAGGTCCAGCGCTCAGTATTGTTTGTTCCACTCCACTGCCATGCGAACCCTTTTGACTAAGTGCTGTCAAGTGATGCAAGAGGAAATTCGTCGATTCTGTTTTACCAGAACCACTTTCACCACTAATAACAATACATTGATTCTTCTTTTCCTTAAGCATACAATGATAAGCTGCATCGGCTATGGCAAATATATGCGGAGGTATATCTGGGCCCAATCTTCTATTTTGATATAATTTTACATATTTCGGATTATAGATGGGATAAAATTTGAATGGATTCAAGGCAATCAGTATGCTGCCGACATAAGTATATATATTGCCGGCCAAAAACCTAGCCCTCAGATTATCCAATAGCGTTTGCTCATTCAGATCTGGAAGCTGACACAGATCTGGATATTCCTTATCGCGTGGTTGATAAAGGAATCTATTGAAATAATCCTTTAGAAGTTGAGGATCCATAGGAAATCTACTATCAGACCATAAATAGTCTGGTTGCTTTTTTCGTAAATAAAATCTGAAAATTTAAACATAAACAAATTGTTTTAGTAAAGGAAATCTCTCGCCCCTTGAATTAAATAATTAATGATAATTATTTCCACAAAATATATATAATAGACCTATAATATTCTTGCTGGGCATCATTTTTCGGCCATAGTAACATGAGTGCCACAGGACACTCAGTGGGACCAAGTCTTCTTTCCTTACATTCCTGCCCAACAGAATTTCCTACTACTTCTGCTAATTCATAACTATTCGAAACAGAAGCATCGACAACAAGCCCGAGCCTTTCAATAATACATTCCACTATCTCAGCTGATAAAGTCTGTTTTGTGGCTTTAATGGATAATGCCTCATATTCAGGGCTCCATTCACCCACAAATACTTGCACTACTCCAGACCCACTGTTCTCCATCTTTTAACCCTAAGATAATAAAATTATATAGATATACAAGGCAATTTAATTTACACACACAAGATCATTCTAATAGAACAAAATATACCTTATATTAAAGAGGGTTAACAAGTATGTCCTCTGTCATCCATACAATGTCTCAAATATATCATTTCTCCATCTTCTTGTTTATTTGTTATATACAACCACTGATTTAAATGTTTAAAATAATTATTATACATTTTGTTTATTTTTTTTTTCACAAATTTGCAATAAGATATAAGACAATAAGATATGATGTCAGGGTTTATGATTATTTACACGTGTTAATTATATTATATTTTTGCTGTAATTTCGATTTAATTTAGTACTCTTGTCAAATACACTTGTCAGTTGACAAGATAGGTTTCAAGAGTTAATCAATGTTTTAATTACACACACACACACACACACACACATATGTATTATTTATAAAGTTTTAAAAATAAATCTGACAAAATAAAAATATTTGCAGGTATCTCTTCTGGTCATAAAACATATTAATAAGAAATTGTAAAGTCCTTCCAAATTATTCCCAAGTCTTTCTTAAGTCCATTACAGAATAGCATGACTCATAGAATAGAATAGAGTATTCCAATCGTATTATGGTTAATAATTATTAGAGTAATAAAATATAGAGTCATTAGAGAATTATTTTATTCTTTTTTTAAATTTATAGATTCAGTCAATTTTATAGGTCCTTGTTCCTGATTTGTTCATTAAGAGTTAGAGTATTTTTATTAATTGTAGAGTAGCTTCTTTCATTTGAATATCAAGTTTTTAACATAAACTGTCTATTGGAACCTTTCTGACAGCCATTAAATTATTATCACAACATTCACTGAACAGGTGACAAGCGTGGGTATGCTATTGTTGATAGGCAGTAACTTAGTTTCCTTGTTCTGACAAAAATCCAAGGTCTTCAGCAAATTAGGTTTTCTATTGTAAATATTCTTGTACCTCCTGAGTATTTCAGTATATTTATTGCAATAGTTTACAGTTATGGCTGTGTATCATTTCCATCTATTGCACAAAGTTTTTTCTAAGCCGGAAAAGGATCCTATCTGAAAAAAATGTACACAATGCATTAACGTAAAGAGGAGTGTAAAATTTGCATAAAGAATATGTGTGTAAGCATTTTTATAAAAGTTTTAAGTATTTAATATAATTTCATATATATAATCAATATATTAAAGTACAGACATCCGATATTTCAAACGTTTAAAACACAGAAATGCTTGAAATTTTAAATTAAAGAGATCAAGTTATGTACATAAAATAAACCAATCTTGATTTTAAACATGATATAGTCTATCTTAGTTTGCGACTTAACAAGAATGGAACAGGTGGTGCATTGAATTTCTATTTTAAACAAGCCCACATACATCAAGATCAAATGAATATTGAATTATATACGAGAAAGACAATTATTAGAGTGGCTATTAAAAGCACAAAGACAGATAAGAGATTAATTGAATATTTCAATAACTTTAATCCAAAAATTGTCACGCAATATCTACTGCCAGCAGAGAATTTCACTTTGGCACATCGCACGCGACGCATACACACATGCACGTGTTTCGTTGCAAAAAGATGATGCAGCCGAATTTAAAAATATCTTATTTCTACCCTGGACAATTCTCCGGCGAATTCGCGCACGTAAATAACCACTCTCTGTCGCGACGAGAAAAACACCATCGCCCCAAGAATACAGCATTCGGTCGCTGCGGTCCAGGGGCTCTCGTTGGATTGGCAACAGATTGTATGATTGCATATACATACGTACACAAAGGAATGCTAAAAGCGGCATTTATGTTTCCGCGAAATGCGATTGTTCGCTCCTCGTTCCGTCAGCGAGACGTTTGACGGCCGTGTGACATTCGGGAAAGGGATACTCGGTCGTGATAGATTGACGGGTCATGGACCATGCCACTAATCAGGGACGGCTGTAATCGTGACAAGCGAACGTCAACATGATAAACCAAGCTTAAAGTTGCAGGAATTTCTCCAACGAAGCTAATCGCGATAGGCGACACACTCGGCTCGCGCGCGCGATATCACCGCGAAAGAATGTATATCGTTGCGAGATTGCGAGGCAGGCGTGCGTGCGTGCTCGCTCACTTGCGTGCGAGGGATCAGAGAGCCAAGAGAGCCGTTCGCGCTCACGGCCTTGCTATCCGTTTTACCTCCTTCGTCGATCGCGGGATCCACGTCGCGATGCATCGTCTTCTGGGAGCAGCGGGACACCACTTTGCGCGCACTCAAACATCATGCTGTCGCGGGCCAGGAGTTCGCCGCCGCGTGAAAATACTGCCGTTTGTCCTCGAGGCCCCGATCTCTCCTCTCTCTCTCTCTCTCTCTCTCTCCCCTTTCGCATCCGCTTCCCGAGCTTCACACACAGCTCGCGGATCCCTCTCGCTTGCTCACACTCGCTCTTTCTCTTTCTCTCTCTCTCTCTCTCTTTCTTCCTCTTTTTCTCGCTTCAAGCGCGGCGAAAATCGCGAGACCAACACCGAGGCGAACGACGATGATTGGTTCACTCGTCGATAGCGCCGCACTATGTTAGCTTCGTGCCACCGTTTTCCTCGACCTCGGACGGTTCAACGGACACGACGGGCAGACGACAATATGTATCAGACACACACACACACGCGCGCGTGCTGTAATACGGGCGGATTGACACTTGGGTAAACACGCGTCGCGATCGGCACTGTTGGACGTAGAGATCGGAACGCGCGCACCGGCCTGGCCTCTCTCTCCCCTTTCGCATCCGCTTCCCGAGCTTCACACACAGCTCGCGGATCCCTCTCGCTTGCTCACACTCGCTCTTTCTCTTTCTCTCTCTCTCTTTCTTCCTCTTTCTCTCGCTTCAAGCGCGGCGAAAATCGCGAGACCAACACCGAGGCGAACGAGGATGATTGGTTCACTCGTCGATAGCGCCGCACTATGTTAGCTTCGTGCCACCGTTTTCCTCGACCTCGGACGGTTCAACGGACACGACGGGCAGACGACAATATGTATCAGACACACACACACACGCGCGCGTGCTGTAATACGGGCGGATTGACACTTGGGTAAACACGCGTCGCGATCGGCACTGTTGGACGTAGAGATCGGAACGCGCGCACCGGCCTGGCCGCAACGCGCTCCAAATCGCGGCTAAATATCTCTAATGCGTTTACTCGCGCGAAAATTTCGCTCGCCCGCCGCGGAAATTGATGCACGGTGACCGATAACACGGATGACGGGCCCTTGCCCAGGTTTATCGTCCTTCGTCTTCGCACGGGATCCTGCGCAGCTCGCGGATCCCTCTCGCTTGCTCACACTCGCTCTTTCTCTTTCTCTCTCTCTCTCTCTCTTTCTTCCTCTTTTTCTCGCTTCAAGCGCGGCGAAAATCGCGAGACCAACACCGAGGCGAACGACGATGATTGGTTCACTCGTCGATAGCGCCGCACTATGTTAGCTTCGTGCCACCGTTTTCCTCGACCTCGGACGGTTCAACGGACACGACGGGCAGACGACAATATGTATCAGACACACACACACACGCGCGCGTGCTGTAATACGGGCGGATTGACACTTGGGTAAACACGCGTCGCGATCGGCACTGTTGGACGTAGAGATCGGAACGCGCGCACCGGCCTGGCCGCGACGCGCTCCAAATCGCGGCTAAATATCTCTAATGCGTTTACTCGCGCGAAAATTTCGCTCGCCCGCCGCGGAAATTGATGCACGGTGACCGATAACACGGATGACGGGCCCTTGCCCAGGTTTATCGTCCTTCGTCTTCGCACGGGATCCTGCGTCCCGATACGTCCACCATTTCGATTTTTTCGATCACGTGGTACGCGCCGGCGAACGTCGATTGGTCGCGCGAGCGCGACGACGTGATCAGTCGCCGATGCGCCTCTGCCATTCGGACGACGATACGACGATGCCTTTGGAGCCGTCTATCGATGACACGGCGAAACCTTGTTCACGTCCGAAACGATACCCGTCGTGGTCTGATTTTTATTTTCCACGCCGGTCAATTCATCATTCGTACAATTCGGGCGTAAAAATTGATGTGATAGATACTGCTCGGCGCGCACGTCATTATGTCAATGCGTAATTGTCATCGCACCGAATCACTCGGACGCGATACGTCATGACGTCGTTATCGACTCGAAAGTATTCGTGACGCCAACGTCCTCTGTGCGCAGGCGCGTAACAAGGAGAAGATTCTCCCAATTACCGACAAATATTGATGCCGGATGCTGAGAGAGGGCGCGATCGGTCTGCGGTGATGGACGCGCCAAATCACGGTAGGAAGATGCGAGGGAATCAGGACGAAAAATATGTAAGTAGAATAATTATGGTATTAAATAGTAACAAGCAGTAGACGTGTATTATCGTGAGAAATATGACAGTGTGTTAATATATATATATATATATTATTACATATAATGTGGCGAATATAAAATGTGTGCACATAAGATGGAAATATTGTCTCGGAGAGAATAAGCGGGTCAAATTTGAAATTCTCTCTTCGTCACATCGATTTTTCATTATATATTTTCCCATCCTCGAAATATATCAAGGGATCTGCCGCTAAGACATCGCAGATTTCTGAAAAAGACGTTCGCATGTTTCTACCGGCGCCGTAGTTAGCTCCACGAAAATAGATATTCGATAATACTCGAGCAAGCGCTTTCGCAATCTGAGAAATTAACTTCGACGAGAGCGCGCATATGGCGCCGGCTCCGTATCATGCCCGCGTTATTTTCCATTTGGTCCGTTTACGGCATTGAATCGTTCGGGCGGGCTCGTGCATTTTTTAAAAAGCAATCGGCTCGCGATAACCGATCAACTGTAGCTTAAGAGAAATATCGACAAAAGGGAATTCACAGAATGCTCGCGGAGCGCATATTACATATGTACGTATGTCCGGATCTTGAACGCGAATATATCTCGTTAATAAATCAGGTAGAAAAAGTAATTATTCTATCGTCAATTTTTTTCATCAAAATAATGTCAAAATGATTACTACCTGGACAAAGTGTTCCGCTACTTTTAACATGCATCGCAATTAATATGCAGTTGCTAATTTAAAGAAGAGAGAGAGAGAGAGATAGAGAGAAAGAGAGAGAGAAGGGCGTAGAAACAATCAAATATACATCATCGATAGTCAATTATTGCGACAACGATGTAATAATAGAGTGATGCATTTATGATTATTTTGAATTTACAACATGAATAACATGTTAATATTAATACTCATTAAAGGGCACACGTGCAATATTATATTCTCTTCTCGTAGATTATTTATTTTGTACCCGCGTATGTGTAACATCAGGTGTCTTCTCTCGTTTTTTATAATTCTTCTCATATTTTTGTTTGACTTGTTTATTAGATAAAGTCGGATTCGACAGTGCGTGGCAGGTAATTTAGCAGTGATCGATGACGAATGGATGTCATAACGTCGCGATTGCCTTCATCGTCGGGATAGGCATCTCGGAATATAGTAATGGAATGCTATACGTATAGTATTAATGGTTCATGTGTAACACGGAGAATTTCGGGGTATCGATGTTCTCTCGGTGTCTGCATTAACGGAAGTAGCGTCGGCGTGGCTGATCAATACAGTTACAACTACTGACACATTTTATAGCGGTCAATCGTTTGCATAAAAAGCGCATTGTTGCATTATTTACACGTTTTCCGTAAATGTCAATATCAATTACTTTGGATCTCTCTCTTTTTCTCTCTCTTTTTCGTTATATTTTGCCAAAACTTTTTGTGCCGGGACAAGGATGGACATTTGGATCGGACAAGAGAACATATTTAAATGTGCTATGAATTTCTTGTTTAAATTGATATATCTATAGAGTATCAAAAAATGTAAGATTATATCTTTTTATAAATACTATGATAAAAGACTTAAAGAGATAAAATATTTTTTTTTCCAAAATCTTCTCGGCAGTTAACATTATACTTTTTCTACAATAAATATTTATTAAAAATTGTTTCATACTTTTTATTCTCTACAGATTTATATTTGTTTGAATATGCTCTAAAAATAAACTAAAAGTGGTTATATATATACAATATTTTCTCATAAAAGTTTCAATGAGTTAAGAGCTTTTAAAAATTATATGCGATCGATTAACATATAAAAGATATCTGGATTTGCGCGAGACACACTTTGAAGAATATTAAACGTCTTTAGAAATATAATTGGGCCTTATAAAAGCTTTCAATTAGCCGTTAATTTAATAACAGCATGCAGCCTCGGACGTAACCCGTGACGTAAATCGGGTCGCATATTATCGCGAAATAATTGTATCGATTTCGCGAAGTAGTCGGCTTCGACGATATCGGGAAAACGCATGAGCTAGTAAATGCCACACGTATATAGCCGTCTGATAAATGTTTCGTATATACGTGCTGAGTTGTGACTACTCGTGCATACATATCGCGAATATCACACTCCGCGTTACATTTACACTCCACACGGTTTAGTTTTATGCATTGTACGCAGTCTCGAGTCTATCCTGACATCTCTCTTATTCACCACGCCTTTTCTTCTTCCTCTTCATTCTCTTTCACGACCGCGCGACCGGAATCGCGAGTCGACAATATTTGAAGCACGCCAGTCCGTAATCCCCAAGTTAAAATGCTTCCAAAGCGGATGCTGCTTTTCCTTTTTTCCCTATGAATAGTTAATCCTCGCGCTTCTTTACGTAATGCCGTTCGTCTCTTTCGCGATTTCCTACGCTATATTGTATCGATCATAAACGTATGAAGATAGAATCGCTGCTATTTAACAGGCTCGCAATTCAATCGAGTTGTATATCGACAATTGCGATTTATGACTGATGCTATCAAGTGGTACAATATTATCAAGAAGGAGCACACAGATGTAATGAACGCCAAGAGGCACATAATTTTAGTAACAAAAGTATTTGAGTACTTCTCGAGAGTACCTCTTACGCACGATGCAGAAAAGTAGAAATCGCGATGTTAATTTTGATACATTAGAGCTATACGAAGACTATATAATCTCTGGCCACGTGTAGTAATCATATAGACATATAAACATATAAGATATTTGAGTCGGTAAAATGTATTGTGAACACGAAATGAAACGAATGACGATGTCCCGGTATTTTGAAAGCGTTCTTTTCCGGCTCTTATTATTTGTGACGTAACAGCCATTGTTTGTATTCTCTCGTGGAATAAAAAGCTTATATCAATGTATGACAGTGGCGCGCGCCTTGATGTCTGAAGGGAACATCGTTCTACTACCGTGCGCGGTGCATCTCTTATTGATAACTATGGAGCATGAAAGACTATTTATAACCTGGTCCAATATGAAATCGCCCTACATCGAACTGACGTGGTTTCCTTCGACGAAACGATTAAATCGAAATATACAACGTCGATATCGTGCGGCACGAATATTTTCGTATTTGAAATCTGTTGATCCTCAGCACATGTTAATATAATTGATTCCTAATCGCATTAAGTCCTGGTTAATTGTTCGATAGTCTACGCGTCGAAGTCCTACTTTAATACACGCCTGAAATACACGGAATAGTTTTGCACATACATACAAGGGAATAATTCGATCAATCTTCAATCACTATTCTCAAAATTATACATCTATATATCATAAACATCTTGCAATATAATTAAATTATTGATCGAATTATTCCCTTGTATGTATGTGTAAATCTATTCCGTGTATTTTAAGCATGAAGTAAGACTTTGATGCGATTAGACTATCGAGCAATTAACCAGGACTTAATACAATTAGGAATATATATATATGAAAACCCGCGAAGCCTGTTCAAATCAAATTTCGAGATTTAAATTGTTGCACTTCTTCCGTGAGTCTAATTGGCGATCGATGACGTCGAGCAAACCGATGACCGATGCAGTAATGACAGTTTGTTAAAAATAAATAAAAATAAAGTGCTAATAAACTAATATTTATATTAATAGACGCGCGCGGAGCGCTAAATCGATACTTGCAAGTATTGTTGCTTCTTTTCCGCGATACTAATTAGTTATCTCGATACTACGCTGTGCATTAATTCATATCAATAAAAATCTTAATCATGACTTAGTCATGACTTAACCGCGTATTTGACAATTCAAATATTAAGTATGTGTGTATAATTT
Organism: Formica exsecta; assembly: GCF_003651465.1. NCBI lineage: Eukaryota > Metazoa > Arthropoda > Insecta > Hymenoptera > Formicidae > Formica > Formica exsecta. The sequence continues at coordinate 1,025,041 of NW_021850256.1, forward strand.
TAATTTAATTGATTTTGGAAAAACGGGTAACTAGAGTTAATATGTAAGTAATTTTATGAATATGTGTGTGTATATGTATGTGTGGCACCGTCTAGGTAGTGAGCCCTTCCACCATGTCAAGGTGTATCGTGGGAAAATTATATTATATATAATTTTGTGATATAATATATTGAGTGTATTATGTTATGATATTACGAGATTAAGAAATAATGTCGATACTCGGGGAAAAATCTTCGCAGACAAAAAATTGAAAAAACATTTTGAAGCTTGAAGTTTCAACTGTAACATGATATCAATAGTTTAAAAAAATTTTTTTGTTTTCTTATTTCTAGAAAATACAGGTTTAGTTTCAAAATCGTGTACCTTGGTCAAATAAAACTGTAGGAAAATTAAAAAAAAAGCATTTTGTAGGCAAAATATTATAGTTTATGGTATACCTGAGTTGAATTTTTCGAGAGAAATTTCTTTTATCGAGCTGCAGAGTGTCAAAAATACATAATTTTAAGGAACAAAACAATGGGTTTTTTTCAAAGCAGAACAAAGAAGATAAAAAAATTAAAAAAAAAACCGATAGAGCGTTAAAGTTGAATCTTCAAGCTTCAAAATGATTTTTTAATTTTTTGTTTATGACGATTTTTCATCAAGTTTCAGCGGTTTGAAAATAGTCCAATTTTTAGGATATGAAAAATATCTCCTATTTTTTTTTAAGTAGTGTATATATATATATATATATTTTTATATATTGAACTAAAAGAGGTAGATTATAACAAATATATATCAAATTAAATTGTTCAAACTGAATTGAACTTTATTGTGAGCATAGTAGTTGCTTACAAAAGAACGGAGAGGTATACTTTTTTTTATAACAATGTGGATATTTCGACACAATAAAAGTTGTAACGGTATTTGAAACATACGCAAAAACCAAACACAAATTAAGTGCAAATACAATCAATTAATGCTTTTGCAGATATATTCTGTATCATAAGTAAAGATTCTAAAATAATTGATTTTGAAAAACTAATTATTACGCGCAACCAAATTTTTTATTTATCCCTTAAACAGGTATTTAATATGATAAATTTGATAATTACTAAAAAAGTTTCTTTTTGGATAAAGACTTTTGAAAAGTATAATCAATAAAAATATAATTAGTATTTTAAAATAAAATCTGAAATATTTTACATATACGTGTTATATGATAATATAGAATTAATATAGAATTGTGTTATATGATAATATAAAATGGATCATTATCAAGAAAATTAAAAAAGAACAAGCAATGTGTATTTTGGAAATAATAACATAAATGATAAATACAAATATATTAATAATAATAAATTACTTACCTCATACCGTCGATCCGTCTGTCGCCTCATGCTTTTCCGGAGTTCTTTCTCCTCTCTTGTTCCTTTGTTGTATTCACGTAGCATTTACACTTACTCGCGAAAACACAGTTAATTACGATTAGTCGAATATGCGATGATCACGAGACACTTTGCACAGTTCTCCCAATCGCGGAATGATCGTATGCACAGCGCTTCGATTTATCATCGCGATACAGTTTTATGTCAAAAGCTAATTGAGCAAAAGCTAATTGATCGTTAATTCTGTAATAATCATAGCGAATTATATTTCAATATTAGTCACGATCGTGTTTAGAGCAAAAATTTGACAATATATGAAACTTTTCGCACCAATACTTCAGTGCTCGAATGTTGCCGTACGAATGATAACAAGGCCATAACATGTAAACAATAGTGCGCTATACGTCACCAAGATTGAACATCTTGTTATTGATAATACGTTGCCGAAATATTTCACGTACTATAACGTATATATACGCGGAATATTAAATTATATAAATATTTTAAATAATAGATTAATTATTTATTAATTATTTATCGATAAATGTGTATTATGAAGCCTTTTGTTAAGTTAATTACTCGATTCTGCGA
>NW_021850256.1:1027018-1043113 GCF_003651465.1 Formica exsecta
GTTCATAAAGAGAAATAGCAACAAAACGATAATTTATTATTTCTTCTGTCACTACGTTTTTTATTTGAATAAATGAAATAAAATTTAATTAAAATTAAATAAATAAATTACGCGAAATACGCGCTTAAAAATTCGTCGCGATATGATTAACGCATGTAAAAGATAATTATTAATCATATTAATCATATCAAATTATTCCCCGATAGTTGGCGCGATCGCGTTTGAAAAAGGAATTTAACGGAGCGTCTCGCATCACTATTTTTCTGTTCGAGTGTCGTCGCGTGAATGATAATAAGTATCGTAGGAAAGGAATTTGTGACGGAGCATCTCCCACTATTACAGTACTATTCAAGTGTCAATGATAACAAAGCTGTGAAACGTAAACAATAGAACGCTATACGCCGCCAAGGCCGAACACCTTGTTATTGATAATACATTACTGAAATATTTCACATACTATAACGTATATATATGCGGAATATTAAATTATATAAGTATTTTTAATTATAGAATAATTATTTATTAATCGATAGATGCATCACGAAGGCTTTCGTTAAGTTAATTACTTGATCCTGCGATCCGAATATTTAATTGCGCGTTCTCAATCCAAATTATATTTAAATCATTGAAAAATCAAACGATAAAGCACCGGACAAGAATACATATTTAACTTTAAATATTGTTAAAGAAATAATTATTGCTTATAAAAATAAATAGCAACAAAACGATAATTTATTATATTTTGGACTCCTGTTACTACGTTTCTTATTTAATTAAATGAGTAAATTACGCGAAATACACGAAATACGCGCTTCGAAATTTATTGTTGCGATATAATTATAAGTATGATTTAACGTATGTAAAAGATAATTAATTATTAATTATATTAATCATATTAAATTATTTCTTGATACTTGTTGCGATCGCGTTTAGAAAAGGGATTTGACAAGGTCTCACACTACGACTTTTCTACTCGAGTGTCGTCGCGTGAATGAGTAGAGAAAGGCACGTAAACGATAGCGCTCTAATGTTTACGTCGCCAAGGCCAAATATCACGTTATTGACATAGACGTATAATATATAGACTGCGCGTCTCTACATCTCCCGTATTCAGAACGCGTCAAAAAATAGAAAGAGACAGCTGCTGTACGATCACCGATCTGCCTTTGTCTGACTGGGAAAGAGAAAGATAGAAGGGATGGAAAAGATGAAGATAGAATGGTGATACAAAGCATGCTATCTCTGTCTAATATTTGACGATCCCCACTCCTTAATACTCGGTCTAGATATACTATGTCTATGGTTATTGATAATTCGTGGGATATATATATATATATCATGGTACGTAAAATATTTCGGCAACGAATTGGCTATTTCTTTCTTATGCTTTACATAATTGAATATATGTGAAAAGTTCATATACGAGATCAAAAAAATTTTTAACTTATATCTATTTGAAATAAACGCGTTTATTTTATTTATAAAAAAAAATAAAAATGCACACCATTGCTCTTTTCTTTTTGTTATTCTGAGATGACATAATGCATGATTTGAGGTACGATTTTTTCCGAATTTTTGGACTGAGTATTCAAGAAATTAAGATTTATCTGATGTAGCATTTCGCGATTGTTAATCTGAATAATGACTGAATATGGTACTTATAATTTGTGATTATTTCTTCTCATTTTCCCCAATCTTTATATTCTTCCTATAATTTATATTTGGAAATTTAAATTTATGCATGGTATATAATAAAAAAAATTTCTCTTGTATAATAAAACATCATAAAATATGCCAGAAAGTTAAATATTTTTTTATTAAATATTCTATATTAAATATTTCATAAGTTTCCAAAAATGAAATATATATAAAACTAAATATATAATATAACTCTCCCACGGGTATATCTAGACGCCACACACACATATACACACATATTTATAAAATTATTTACATATTAACTTTAGTTACCCGTTTTTCAAAATCTATTAAATTAAAATTATACACACATACTTAATATTTGAACTGTCAAATACGCACCTAAGTCATGACAAATTTTTATGAAGTAATGCACAGCGCAGTGTTGAGATAACCAATCAGCATCGCGGAAAAGAAGCAACAATACTTGCGAATATCGATTTAGCACTCCGCGCGCGCCTATTAATATAAATATTATTTTATTAGTACTTTATTTTTATTTATCTGTGACAAACTGTCATTACTGCATCGGTCATCGCTTCGCACGCAAAACTCGATAAGATTTGCTCGACGTCATCGATGTTTTGTACAATGCGACATGTATGAAAATCACAGAACGCATGAGTTACGATCTGTTTTTCAGTAGTTCGAGTCAGCGACGCGGCTCGCTGCTCGCGCGTCTCGCGCGAACGGGATTTACTACTTGCTAAGTCTCGGCGTAAAGCGACATAACTACTTGCTAACGCGGCGCATTTACTGCGTTGAGTTGTCGGCATATATCGTAAAGTTTCCCCAGAAAAGTTTCGCGAATTTGTTACGCTGATGCAAAAGGGACTAGATCGTGAAATTAATTAATGATTAAATATCTTTATTTGACAACGTGCAAAATTCCTTATTATTTTGATACTGATTAGCCGGTGATGTAATCTTATTCCACGGCGGCGTTTACAGAGACTTTGAATACCAATCGTTGCGTGTTCCTCGGCTCGTTCAACCCCGCATTTACGACTCTTTATCACGCTAACGAGAAAACAGTTTGCACATGCATCCTAATGAGAACCAATTTTCCATCTGTAATGCCAATGTTCGAAATATCTTGAATTGGTAATACCTGGAAAGTCTGGGCGTTACAAAATATGTATACTATTTATATTTTGCGTGTTATTCGTAGAATAAAATTTTATTTTCTGCATGTGTTATATACTATGCGGAATCGAATGTAACTTTTCGTTCATTCGAGCGCATAAATTGAATCGTGCCGGCGGCATGCTACGATTTTAGTAGCTTTTTATAGCTACTTCATGATAGCGACGGGATAGAATTTATTCGAAATAATGAGAGAGAAAAAGAGGGGGAGAGAGAGAGAGAGAGAGAGAGAGAGAGAGAGAGAGAGAGAGAGATTTCCATCGCCTCGTAAAGTAATCACGAATGGCGGTGTAGGCGGTTGTTATCAGAATTAGGCATCTACAAATGATTAATCTCTTCTTTTTCTTTTTTTATTGCAATCATGTGAAAACGGCTTTCACTGCGTCCTGCGTTTGTTTCGAAAATTCTGGCGAAGAATTTGAATAACATCGTTATTTAGAGTTGCGTAGGTGTAAAGCGTAATTTGCAAGGTTCGAAATCGACCAAACTTTAATATATGCAACCTTTTCACGTTATGAAAAATATACGACGTAAATGTGTTTTACAAGAAAATATTCGAATTGAATTGTATATTCGATGAATATTTATTCTCGCGGAATTTGTGCGAAAGCAATTCTCGTTAAAGAACCGTGCAAATCGAAAGAGGAAGAGGAACGGTATTCCAAAACTCTTCGAATCCCCAAATCATCGCGTCCTACACTAGCTGCAACGATTTCCGAAGACGTTGCACTCCCGGAACGGGCGAAGGCATCGTCGAGAAAGACGGCTCCTCTCTCGCCGATGGCGAAGGAGGATCACAGAGAACCGGCATGAGTGGCTCGCAGCCGCGAAGTGAGGGGGGGGGAGGAGGAGAGACGGTTGTCACGGCGGTCTCGCCGGAACGATTGTCGGGCGGCTCCGACTTTGCTCGGGTCTGGCCGGCTTTATCATCCCTACCGGCGCCGGCGCTATATCATCCCCTTGACGTAGCAAGATGGCGGCGGCGTGTCGGAGGCGTCTCCGCTCGCACAGTGCTCGACGTCGAGCAGTCCGCGTACGTTCGCAACAACGTTTCAGCAGCTTAACGCGGCGGCAGCGGCAGCGGCAGCAGCAGATCGAGCAGCGGATCGCACGCGACCGCGGCAACGCGCTTCCATTACGCGCGTGAGACACGGTTCCTGGTTCCGGTAACGTTATGTCGCACGTTACCCCTCTATAACGAAGAAGTGCAGCGTGCTGGTTACGCGGCCGCGATCGACGCGGAAGCGGTGTGAAGAGCGAGCGGTGCCCGGAGCGAGAGAAAGAAAGAGAGAGAGAGAGAGAGAGAGAGAAAGAGAAGGAGAGAGGAAGCGGTACACGACAGTACTGTGTGTTCGATACGTGATAATCTCGAAGAGTTCTTACGCGGTGCCGCGTGCTTCTTCCAATCTTCGCCCCTTCATCCCCTTCTTCTCCCTTCCCTTTTTCTCTCCGTCTCTCTCTCTCTCTCTCTTTATCCATCCTTCGCACCAAATTCGTCCGAGCGCGGTCTCCCCTGTTTTTCTTTCCCATTCCTCTTCGTTTCCGCTCCTTTCTGTCATTTTGCTCTCTTTATCTTTCTGTCTTCCGGCCTGGCGTTCTTTCACGGTATCGTGGTGAAATGCGCGTGACCGGTCGCGCCTCGGAGCGACGGCGACGACGTGCCTGGCGTCGTTGGTGGTGCACGTTTCCCTGACAAGCACGAGAGACGCGCGACGGCACATCCCCTGCAGCCCTCGCTACTATGATAATAACGAGAAGCGCGGTGACGGCGGCGGCGACGGTGACGACGACGACGACGGCACGGTGGACGCTCCTCCTGAAGCGAGACACGCACTGCCGATATTACGACAACGTTGACGGACAACGGCGATCAACGACGACGGCCCTGCGTAGCGACGCTGTCTCGGCGATGTTGTCTCGGGATCGCGGCCGTCGCGCGTTACACGGGAACGACAGCAGCAACAGCACCGACCGGATCAGCAGCGTCTCCACAGTAATCGCGTTGGCGCTGCCGTACTACTATTATTACTACTATCGCTATTATTGCAAATACGTAATCGCGCTGCTCGTCGACGACGGGGACGATCTGGTAATAGCACGAATCCCAACGAGGCAGAACGACGCGAACGCGGACAATAGCGAGGCATTAGTGACAGCGAACAGTGACGATCACCTTCTCAATCGCCAGAATGGACTGCGTTGTTGCGCGTGACCAAGTGCCTCGCTACTACTACTCGCCGAATCGACGATACGCACGATGACGTATAGATGCGATGATGATTAATACGGCGAGCTGCAAACGATAATCCGAGAGAATCGATCTTTCGCGAGTCAGTAACGACTCGATAGCGAGTCAATCGGTAGTAATATAACGTGTACAACAGTCTTTCTCTCTCTCCGCGCGATCGATCGTCATCGTGCCGGTATACAGAGAAAACAGTGTTACAGACGAGCGCGTAGAAACTCGTGTCACGTACGGTCATCGGCCAGTGTACACACTAGGAGTGGGTGGAAGAGGGTGGACCGGGGTATAGGAGAGGAACAGAGGAGAAGCCAGGTCGCCCGTCGATCCAGATAAGCCGTGTAAGCGCGATAAGGTACGAACGAACATTTCGTCGTGATCGCAGCGGTTAACCTGTGACAGACTGTAAACAAAATTTTACAATTGTTTTGTGTACAACATCAAGTAATTAGAGAGAAAGAGACAGAGAAATATAGGGGGAAAAACGGATCGCTGTGTTGAGCTTACCGCGAGCTTTCAATTCGTGTATAACCAGCTCAAACATCGCGACCACTTGACACGCGCATATCATATATATACATATATGTATGTATGCACACACGTATCCCGCGTTCATATATCGTATGTGATAGAAGCGCACGGTGAGCAAAAGCAGAGAGATAGAGAGAAAAAAAAAGCGCAAGAGAAAAAGAAAGAGGGAGAGAGAAGAAGAGGATTATATTAATGTATTAGGCATATATATGCGGCGCGTAATAGCCTGTATATCGTATACGGAAAAAAAAAGTGTATATTCGGCGTTTTTTCATCGTGAAGCAGCATCACTTTCGTACGGATCTTTACGTCTAGTGCACTGTTCGGCCGATTAAAGAACTCGAGAAATTGAGCCGACTAACCGTGGATCCTCAGATCATGTCGCTGCTCAGCGTAACGGGTAAGTGTCTCTTTTGCATTGTTTTTCTCTGAACATATCGTTTATCAAACTCCTAATGAAGCAATATGTATATAATTATCGGAGTTAACGAATGAAATATTTATCAGAATCTATTTCTAATTGAAAATTTAACGAAGCAACCTGAGCCTCATTAAATCATTTTAATCCTTTCCCCATTTTAAGCCTTCTAAATTTAGATCCTTCAGAAATTATTATTATAATTTTCGATTTATTAGTTATTAGTACAAATCCGAGTCGAAATTTTCCTTTTATTTTCAATTCCTCGATTTTCTCACGTTTGTGACTTTTACAGAATTTTTCGATAGGATTTATTTAGGAATTAAGTGCTATTTTTATCTCAAATAGACGGCAAATAAATAGTTTCCTGTTTGAAGGTTTAAAATATTAAAATAGATGTTAAATTGAAAATTGAGATCAAAAATAGAAGAACAATTTCGACTTGGGACTCTACTCTTTTAAAAATTAGTTCGCTTTATTTTTAAATAACTATTGGAAGAGTAACATTTAATTAATAAAAACAAAAATTAAATAAGTGACAAGACTGCGATTAAAAGTAACAGCGTGTGAAATTAAAAAATCTCACATTTCGGAGCAAAATGAGCAATACAGGGTTATTAAAATCTCGTATAAAAAAAACGGCGGCTGGCTCAAAACCGTTCCGACTTCTTTACGAGGTTTTCGGCAAAGAGATAAAAACTTCTTTCCGTTAGAAAAGTTCGAAGAGGATTTCCAGGCCTTTTCCGGATTTGCGTGCCACGAGGAAAAAAAAAAAAAAAAAAAATGCATGATGTAATTAGCGCTAATGAAATCGCTAATTGCGTTAATTGGAGAGGCGGTCTGCGGTGGCGTGCCGCTGTGACGGGCATTAAGTATCACGAAAAAATTCTCATCTACATTTCCCGCTATCACCGGACAACAGTGATGCGTTTAATTTTTAGCCATATCGTGAAGAAATTACAATGCATCGCAGCAGCAGCAGCTGCTGCTGAGTTGCTGGATTATAATCTAACAGCGCGACAACGCGATATATCACAAATCGATCGACTGCACTTTTACCGTTATCGTATATCTCTCGTTCTCATTGTCTCGTGCGCGTCGCGCTCGATTATCGACTTAGAAGCGTGATTTATACAGCGTCTTGCGTTTCGCGAACACACACACACACACGTATACGTATACGTATACACATGCAGTTGCTGAATGCGGACGTACGTGGAATCAATATTGAAATGTTGCGATAGAACATTCCCGTAACTGTAACTTGATTTTGTGATGGATGCAGGACGGTTATATCCATTATGACTTAATACACCGCCACGGATATCTGCTGTTCTAGACGAAAAATATAGGATGCGGCTGGCCAAGAAATATGATCGCGCATAAAGCGATTTCGGAAGCGGATGCTCACTGTTCCGTGAGTAGCCGCGTGCGCGATACTGAGATCTGACTTGACATGTGACGTAATCCAGCGCTCGCGAAAGAACAGTCGGGAGATATGTATGTGCAAATTTCGCACATTTTTATCTGTATTTTCCTCGCGCATTCTTTATACGTAAAAAAGTAGTTGAACGTTAGAATTATTCTCATCTAGCGTATTCCAAATTATAATTCCGACATATATCTTGATGACTTATAATTTTTGATTAATGACTTCTAATATTAATCTTTAAAAGCGTTAACATAGTTATCGGTACAAAATTTTTTTTACATCTTGTATAAATATTAATGTTAGTAATGTGTTGTTAATTTTAAGAAATATCGATATGCAATTTAATACTTTATCATGATATCGTGCAAATAATCTTTCAGATGTTCTCTCACTCGGTAGATATTTCCGACAGATCTAAAACTCGACATGCGAAACGACATTGTGATACCTATATGTATCTTTTTTGACATTACATTCCGCAAGTTTTCGCACGTATTGTTCACGCATGAATCTAGATGAAAATATTTACTCTCGAATTTTTATTCTTTCTCACATATTTCGTATAAGCAAAATCTGATGGAGAAATAGTCGACGTCGTCTAGAAAAGAAGACTGTTGGAAAGAAGGGGCAACCTAAAAATATATCGACTGACAATAACAAGAAGTAATGTTCGCCGCCTCCGTCTTGCCATCTCTTCATCCCGCGTGTATTCATAAATATCATCAGCAAGTCGACGACTCGTGCGCGTACGTACGGCGCGTATGCGCGACAGCAAGAGACAGAGGCAACATCCGACTCTGGTAGGGTAGGTTCAGGTGGTTCCTCCCAGGTCGTTCGTGTACGTACACGGTGTGCCTGGTCCCCGTATATCAAAGCGAGCGAGTAAACGCGAGGCTCGTCCATGACTATGAGACACGGAGAGCATAGTGCAACGGTTGACCCCGGTGTACGCGGGGTCATTCCCTCCTTCAGCCACCGCTCGCTCCGACCCCACTCGTCGCCCGCCACCGCCGCCACCCCTAGCGCGGCTTTTTTGCCGTCCCCTCTCCTTCCTTTACCCCCCTTTCCTCTGCTATCCACCACCGCCTCTTTCGATCTCTGTCTTCGTCTTTCGCGGCTCGCAACCACTATCGCAACCACCACGCGCGATTCGCCTCCTCTCTATCTCTCTCCTCTCTCACTCTGCTCGTCGGGTAAACGACGAGCAGCGATGTATCTACCAGGTGGTACGACCTATGTAAATCTCTCGCATTATATACTACCGGGCTGAGCCAACTTGAATTTTCCCCTGTCTGCGAGGGACGATGTTAGGTATGGTGAAAACCGGCGCTGTTGTTAACCGTGGCAATTTGATATTCGTTAGTTTCTTCGTGCTTGTCGCGCTGTACGATCGAGTAGGACGAGCGAATTACAAAGAACTCTGACAATGAGCGACGTATCGTTAAGAAGAAGGCGGCAATTTGCACGCGGAAATCGCGATCAATCTGGATCGGCGACTCAAGCTGCTATGGCTGTGATTAAAGCGAATTTTACGCTTTGTATATGGTTGAGATCTATCTCTCCTTAATTTTAGATTGAGATCCTCACAGCGGTTTGATTTAAATGATTCTTTCATGTTTAGAAATTACCTCTGGAGGATAAGACGAATCTCAAGTATTCGCGGGATAAGATACGTGTAGAGATATTTCTAAAATGTATATATATATATATTTGAATAATAATTTAAAAGGGATGCTTGTGCTTTTCAACCATGTAAATACGTTGATAACAATGTAAATTCCTTTTCGGAAAAGAAAAATTCTCTGTGGACATTTTCGTAATACAACGTAAGAAAAAGCGTCGTCGTAAAAACTACAATGATAGCATGGGGCAAGAAGCGATAGCGTAAAAGCGAGTGCAAGTCTGCAAGGAGTAAGAAGTGATTGAAGAGTGCCATTACATGAAAAGGAAACTCTTTCGCTTCTCAAGCTCAATCCACTCAGACTCTCTTTATACTTATGATCGTCTTCGCACTACCATTCGCAATCAGTTCTCATTTTTTTTTGCACGTGTCTTCTTGACTTTTTTAAAAAGCTTACCACTCGAAATATTATTCGCTTCTGCGTTTCTCATGGTCTCTGAAAGAAGTGAGAAAGAAAACAAAAACTCGGACGCATTTGTCTGCAATAACAAGAGTAATTCGAGATGTCGCATTGTAAAAAATTTATCCGAAATTCGAGAGGATTTTCTTTAGCGAAATGATTTCCCGGCGCGTTTTCTCGGCCGCACGTGTGCACCTGTATATTGTCATTGTAAATCTTTTTCTAGTATCTTGCCCGTCAGCAAAAATGTAACACTCTCAATGGCGGACGTCTCTGGCAGAGACCTACTTTCTTTCTATCGTTCTCTCGTCGTTTGCTCATTCACTCGCCCCCTCGCTCGCGTTCGCATAGGGCTACATATTCGCGCTTAGCGTTTCATCGTCTTCGAGAGGATTTTCTTTAGCGAAATGATTTCCCGGCGCGTTTTCTCGGCCGCACGTGTGCACCGGTATATTGTCATTGTAAATCTTTTTCAGCAAAATTGTAACACTCTCAATGGCGGACGTCTCTGGCAGAGACCTACTTTCTTTCTATCGTTCTCTCGTCGTTTGCTCATTCACTCGCCCCCTCGCTCGCGTTCGCATAGGGCTACATATTCGCGCTTAGCGTTTCATCGTCATGATGCCGGAAATGTGTCATCGTTAATGGAGATGAAACGCTCGCAATAACGATGGCAATCCGTTCCATTCGCGTTAACGACCGTGCGGACATTTATTTTCGCGCGTTGTCGCTGCTATAAAATCCCGCTGTTGTTTGAAGAAGCAGCATTTCTTCCTACAGTAATATGAAGATCCGGAAGAAATCATGTTTCGGCACGAATTGCTCGTTTCGCACGAAGTTTTTTCATCGAGAATATTTCATATAATAATCATACTTCCACAACTGCGTTTATTTCGATTTATGGAATACGAAAGTAATATAAAATTAGTTTTATTAATTTATTATGCGACAATTGAGAACTGAGAGCGTGATCTTCCTTAAAATAGCTTTCTTAATATTCTCTACAAATAACGTAGAAATATTTTTTGTCTAAGATTTATCGCGCATTCTAGTTTAAATAAAGTTTTTTTAAATCTTACATAAATTATAAATTTAAGGAGTTAGGAAAATATACGTGTGAATAATAATATACATACCTTGTATGTATGGAACGTAGCTGTGTGTTCGCAAGGGGTGAACATTTTCGTCGGAGAAAAATTCCCGCAAAATACTGATTCCGGAAATGATGAAAATGACTATCTGCGTTACGTTGCATTACCTCGCCCCTTCAATCTCCTTGAATGTGAATTTTCGATGGACGATTTGCGGTAGTCTAGCGCACTTTAATCCGCACATGTGCTCATCCGTTCTTCGTACATACATATATAAGCGTCCGTGCGAGTAGTTTCCCCGAGGAGAAAAAAAAAAAAAAGAAAGAGGAAACGTTATCAGACACGGAAACCACCACCGTCGCCATTCGCAAACGAAGGTTGATCTTATTCACGTACGGAAACGAGATTCTCCGAGCATTTCCTCGAGACCAGCATCCTCCTCTAAAATATTCTCTTAAAATATTTTACTTATTTCCGTTCATATACTACGCAACACGAATATTTGTATTTATAGCAACAACAGCCATGTACTTTTTTTTATATAGGTATTAAAACTTAAAATAAGAAAAGAACGACGATTATTCAGGCATCATGGAGCTTTTACAAGTTATATAATATGATTCTATATATATGAAGTATAAAAAGTGGGTGTTAGTATCAGTTTCTAAACATTCTACGAGGAAAATAGGATACACAGCGTAAGAAATGTAACTTGCTCGGGACAAAAGTTTCCCTTTATTGTGTCGGTATTTCAAGCAGTGCAAAGTATAGTTAGCCGCTGAAACTTGGCCATCGCTCAAGACTGCGAACACCGAAGCAAAGTCACTTTGCACGCCGTAACGTTAACAACGTATCGATGTACACGAAACTTCGAGCAATTAACCGAATTTGTATTTATACGAATAACCTATTAATTTCTCTTTGTATATAAGAATTAGTCTATATTTTCGGTAGAATAGAACATTTGTTTTATTAGCGATAGCTACTTTTCCAGACAAAAAGTAACGAGCACTTTTCCAGGCGGTAACAGTAGCTACTTTTTCAGAAGAAAAGTAACGAGCTGGTTTGTAGTAAATAATAATTTCTGGCCGGGTAGAAATTTTTGTCATATAAACGCCATATTCTGCGTGAATCCATGTTGACTATTGGTGGTGAAAAACGGCGAGCGCTACTTTTTGCTTGCGTTTCTCGCACCTCGGTGAACGAGAGCCACTTTTCCGAGCCGATGAAGGTTTCGTTTATCGAACGAAAAATTTTGCGATGTGTTAAAGTTAAAGGGTTATCGGGCAGCTTGCATGTACTCTGTGCTTCTCGCTTCGATAACCAACGTTCTCGGACGATGTTCTCGAAAGCTTTCCTCTATAATAATCGAGCCCTTCGAGCTTTTAAGTTCGGGTTCGCTGCAACTCGTTGGAGTTGAGCGAAGGACGAAAAAAGGTGTAAAGAACTTTTAAGGGGCATTACAAAGATTGTAATAACGAACTTGCGACGACTCGCCATATTTCTGACGACGAATATTCTGATGCTTTCCGAAGAATGGTGTGGATTCGACCGGAATAAACTTTTGGAACGCTTTGATCGGCCCCCTGCAGATAGCTGCCGGCACTTTGTGTACAGCGACGCCGATATACCAGAATTGATCGCAAGAGTAGATATTTCAAACGAGTGTTTATTGGTACGAGAAAGAGCGATGGTTAGTGCGGAAAACTTCGAAACTCGATGATACAGGATTTACGCTACGAGATAATGGTGTTAATAGTATTTCCGAGTTACTGATATATTTCTTGTTATGTTAATGTTTTTATATCTATCTATCTAGTTTTTTAACTGATGCTCAATGATATCATTATGTCCGAAAAGGAAATTTTTAAATAAAGAATAGATTATCAATTATTATTTATCGTATTATTGTTTAAAATATTATTTTATATGAGCTTTCATATCTGGTCATCCAAATTCTTATAGAGCTTATTAATCATCATGTATGAATTTACTCGATTTTACTCGATGCAATCCATCTCCATTTTCTATCGTTCACCGTTGTGTAACTAGTACGTTTTACGTGTAGAGGGGATCGGAATCCAATACCACGAGTTTCCACCGGGAATTCGTGAACCTATCTAAGGGATACTGGCATCGTCATAATAAATAGGGGTTCTTGAACTCTATCGCGGGTGGGGAAAAATGCAATAGTTCGGACTATCGAGTAGAGGTCGAGTCTTCGGACACGCAGTTTTCCCGATCCTTCTCTTCTCTATTTTTTTTTCTCTTCTATTTTCCGATAAAGGCTCGCCGGAAAATCCGTGCGCGGTGCGCTCTCGACGGATAGTTGATAGGAAACTTCGCCGCTAAGCCGATTTTATTGACAACAAGTACCGGTAATAGTAAACATGTAATATCCCCTGATAGTCGCGGGGACTTTATAATATGCGCAGGCATTGCTGCATTAATACCGGGTGCCGTATAAATGTCGCACCGTGATTCGGCCGGCGACAGAAACTTTCCGCCTGTCGCTTCCGCGCAAATGCAATTCACACAGCGTGAGTATTAATAATTCGTCCCGGCGGATGGTGGTGTCGTTCCCTCCCTGACGTCAGGGCACGCCAAAGAAAATCCCATCTTCTCGTCCCCATCTCCTGCAATAATTTTCGTCCAGTGTGGTGCGCATTTTCGTGCGGTCGCATCGCTGTCATCGTGTTGATTATCGGGGAACGCTTATTAGGGGAACGGTTCGTCTGACGAAAGTTTCGTGACAGAGGAGACGTACACAGAGAGGTGCACATCGATGCCACGCGCGCTCTGCCCACGGAGTTAATTATGCGCGAAAACAATATTATCGAAGGAATTATCGGACGTGAGGCCAAACTTTGGCAAAGCCGCCATTGTTCGTCGCCCCTCCGCAGGGTTAATGTGCCGCGTAGAATAAATCATTAACGCGAATGATCTGTTTTTATCGGGACTATAAGCTATAAGAATAAATCGGATTATTAAATAAATTATTGAGTTTTCTGGATTCTTGTATAGATAGAGACAGTAGAATTTTCAACTGCTAATCGATTAGATATATATATTCCTTGTTACGAGTAATTAGTACAATTAATGAAGATAATATACGCGAGTTGTTACGACGTGAATTTTCTTCTTTACCGGAACCCTCTCAATTATTCTGATGTGTAGAGTTCCACACAGTAAATATATCAAATCCGAGCATGTAGAGAGACAGAGGGAGAGATGTAGTGCACTATGTACACGCCGACTTAGCGAAATAGTAATCCGACAGAAGCTTCAGATTTATCGGTAGGAGATTTACGTTAGTTTGAAGTCCGCTAACGCGTAATCTGTTAATTACATCTCGCGCGGCTCCGTCGCTCGTAATTCGCAAGACCCGCTACAGAAAAAAAATGTTACATCACCGCGATAATATAGGACACATTTCCTTTAGCATAAATATTAGAGTGTTTATTATATTCTTATCTTGGTGCAAAGTCTCATCGTGGTAACTAGAATGAACTTGCATTAATTAATCCACAAAGGTATATAATAAATTTTAAGAAATGCAATGGTTATTTAATGCTTGAACAAGTTTGAATTTACTTATTATATAATGGCACCCAGAAAGTTCATATTCACAATACGCATGATAATATAAAATATTTATCAGATAAGATTATTCAGATCATTATATATCAGATAAGATGCCAATGTTGGTTTGAATTTCCCGCATTGTTATATTAGAAATTATACTTTTTTATTCATAAACTTATAACAAATAATTTTGTCAATTGTGTCATTTGATTACTTTTATCGGCTTTTTAAGAATGCTCCTTAAATGAAAAAAGATAAGAGATCTTAAGTAGTAGTTCAATCGACTTTGAAGAAGATCGTAATTTTAGAAACAAAAGTCGATTGGCAGATTTGCATTATAGTTTGCGGAAACAACGATATTTTATTCAGAAACTATCTTTATACGTTGTATAAAGTTGTTTTTGTTCCCTTAAAGCGCTCGACATTAAGTCCCAGGAGTTAAAATTTAAAACTTTTATCGTTTTAACAGAGAGAAAATGAGTATTCTATTTTAACATTTGTGTGTGTTTGCGGAACTAAAGATTAAATATCTTTACATAGTCGAGATTGAATCATGATAACGATAGTTCTTCTTCAAATTCATCGCATTGCTAATGGCCATATGTTTGCGACAGCGGGATTCTGGAAAATCCGTGTGTTGCGTGATAATCACGTGCATGGTTTATCTTATCACCCTCGCGTATTCGGCGTCCGGAAACATCGAGAATGCTTTCAAATCTGATTTATGGTGATGATTATTCTTTTCTCCTCTTAAAATACTCGATAAAGTCCCATTCCTGTGTGCCTCGCGCCTCTGACTTTTATCGAAAATGTATAATCGATAATTCATGGACCGCGGCGCGGAATTGGCACGGTGATTCATATGTTGACGATGATGCATACGATATTTCATGCATAATGCGCTTTCATTTACTACAACGTTTTCATTTTTACTACATAGTAGAATACTACGAAAATATTTTTTTTCAGAATTCTATTCTAAAGCGATCTGATAAAATTTATTAAACTATGTCTGCATTAAGCGATTCCATAGAATTTCGAAACGCCTTTCGGTTTGCTTCATTAGGAGATCTCGCATTTACGCCAGCTGCGCACTTACCTACAACCTGGATAGAGACTCTCTTGTAGGGTTTAATCGACTTTAGCACCGTTCTCTTTCTTCTCTCTCTATTCCGTTCGTATCTAAAAGTTTTTTCTTTTTTCTTTTTTGCGCTTCTTGCGATCTTTAATTATACATTCAGAAGAGATCTCGTTACGACGTGTCGCAAAGAAAATGATTAATTGAAGACATAAGCATAGGTGCATACATTTCGAAGTACACTCGCGACCCATTATATACGTTACATCGATTGCACTTTGCGCAAACGCACACGAAGGATGCGAGTAGTTAGCCAAGTACGAGCATAACACATGAGCAGACACGATAAAATTTATCAGACTTCAAGTATTCTTTTAATTTTCTTACATAACGCCAATAAATCCATTTAAATTGATGCGATATTTTATTAACAAAATAATAATCGATAAAGTAAAGCCAATCTTCCCCGAAGAAGCGATACGAAGCGAGAATATTGCTTCGAGAGTAACTCGAGAGAGCCAATATTCTCTAAGAAATATCTTGCAAATATTTTTGGACAAGAAAAATATTTAAAGAATATATTCTTTCTTTTTTACCACAAACGCGGGCGTGCACTATGGCTAAGTATGTCATAGAGCGGGATAAAGAGAGCCGGGATATAGAGGTCGACTGAGAAGGGTCGTCGGTAGACTCATTTATACAGGGATATCATGCAGGGTAAGGGATTAGCTTTAGGAAAGAGAAATATACGTTGGTCATTTCTGAAAGAACCTACACGACACCTTGATAAGGC
>NW_021850256.1:1043345-1044855 GCF_003651465.1 Formica exsecta
ACGACACCTTGATAAGGCGCGATAAGATATCGCATTTACGCGTATCGCGTAAATATTGCTTTTAATATCGGCCTGGCCTATAAATAACCACGTGCGCATATAACGCGTGCTCTCCCTCCCGGGGAGGGCTCCCCTTTTTCCACCCCGTTTACCCTCCCTCCTGTCTGTCACCTATCGTTCTGCATCCGTTTTCACGGCGTAGCAACGTCGTCACCGAAGGAAACTGCCGCAGGATGAAAAGTAAGCGTTGTGTCACCTATACGTGATGCTTGTCCTCCGCACGTGTACGTGCTATACAAAGACGCATTTGTGTGCACATGGGAGTGCGCCAGAAGAGGGTGAATTTCATGAGTACGCGCTCGCGCTCGCGCGCGCGCGCGCGTGTGCGTGTGTGACACAACGATACCACGGTCTTGGCACGGTATTCATATGCCGGACGTCCATTGTCTCGAGTTGTTCGAAGGTAAAAGATCGCAACTGAAGCGTTAAAGCTGACGTCATTGTGTTTCACTTTTCTTTTGCCGTGTGCGCGTGCATCTGCCTACGCATACACATACACACATACGTATATACACAAACGAGCATCCTCTTATGCCTACCGTTACATATATCATCGGCGCCCCGAGCTATCAATTTCGCGCAATATAGCTTTGATACAACGCTTTGTTTTACTTTAAACCATTGCACATCTTCTGTATGCCGAAGGCTTTTGCACTGTTAATGGCGTGACAGTTCATAGCGATATCATAGAATCCGGATATGATTAAATGTTAGAAATATGCTTGCGTTTCATCGAAATTAATACAATTACCAAGTATCGATGGTGTGCTCGATATGCGCCGCCATTCGCGCTTTATTGAAACGTTCTTAAAGTCGATTTAATATCGGCGTTTCCCCCACAGTTTTCACGCTGCATATCGGATTTCAATCGTAACTGGCCGGCTGCCAAAGCGTGAACGCAGCTAAATAAGCGTACCGTGTATGAGTTCGATTATTTTTAAATAAGTGTGTGAGAGCAATTAATTTATCAAGGAGTTTATTTAGAAAGAGACGAAGGAAGAGAGAAAAAAAAGACAGAAGGAGAGAGAGGGAGAGACTGTCAATGTGTAAGGCAACCACGATCGACCCCTCTTCGGTTACCAGAAGCGGATGTAATAGTCGATTCACTACTCTCGGCATTATAGGTCGACCGTAGGGTTCCCTCCTGTTTGCATGACATCAGCGTTAGTTCATTCCTGTGGCTGACAATTTTATATCTCGGCGACGAGAATATACCTCTGTCGTCGCATACTCTCTCTTTCTCTCTCTCTCTCTCTCTCTCTTAATTAATCGCGCGCGATGTAAGCGCACACAAAATAGAAAGGCGTGTCTGTGTCGAGCGGGAAAAATAACACGTCCGTTCGCGGAACGGAAAAAAAGTCTTTTATGAACTGTGACCTGCGGATACACGGCTGACCCGTTTTATCATCACTGCATCGAACCCCCCCCCCCCCCCCCCCCCCACGCTCTA